>NW_025109967.1:97718-306416 GCF_011392965.1 Frieseomelitta varia
AAAAAAAAAAAAAAGAAGAAGAAGAAGAACAAGAGAAATGAAGAAAGAGGAAGGCAATGAGAAACAGGAGAAACGAGGCCGAAGAAAGGATGGAACCTAAAGTGGTCACGACGAAATACTGCACGCGGTTGGAGCGGTCGGTTAGCGAGCGTGGGTGTAGATGTAGCGAGATTACGCCTGGACTCTCGAGTCGCGTGGCCTTCTCCCTTCTCTCTCCGTTAATCTGACAACCATCTCTCTCCTTCTCTGCACGTAACCCTTTTCGTTTTCTCGCTGCACATTCCGTCTCCCTCAATTTCTCCTCCTCCTACACCTCCTTCTATCCGTTTCTTCTCTCCGTCTCTTTGTCCCGCGTTCGTTCCTTTCTCTTTCTCCCTTTTTTAGCCTCTCTGCCCTCACCCTCGCACCTTCTTTGTCCCTTTCCCTTTCTTCCTCCTACAGCGTTTTCTCGTTCCTACTGCCGCGGCCCGCGTACCTCCTCCCCGCGACGTTGCCCGCCATACTCTCGCGAGCATAAAATACAGTCAGGAATTTTAATAAGCCCGGCATTGTGCCGTGCCGGTGCCGGTTCCCACAGGTTATATTCTCCGACCCGGCTTACCGACCACTCGCGTTTCGGGTGTAAACGGAACTTTACGTACGCAACGCAGCCGCCACCCGCGGCTTTACGCGCCCTCGCCAGTTAGTTAGATTGTCGTGGAATTTTACGACGAGTCAAAAATCTCTGCTTGTCAGCTTTGCACCGACCAGGCGTTCAAACGTGATTTTGGGGAAGTTAGCCCGTAACCGACGGCTGGTTTGTAAATTGTCCGTAAGGAACTTTCGTTCTTCGTCGTTTTTCTTTGTTTCAACTTTTTTTTTTCTTTGATACTTTGATCTTCGTCTCTCGAAGAAAACACACGATCCGAAATGCGTACATTTGAAAGTAACAGGCATTAACACTTTGACGTTTGTTTAAACTGGCAATCGTTTATACTATAATTAACAACTGCGCTGTGTTTATCGATAAGAGGTTAGCGCGTCGAATTAGAGATTTTTACGCATCCTCTCAACGTCCCTCGCGATTCTGTAGACAATTTAAACCATAAATTTATTCCTCCTTTAAATCTCAGTTAATTTCTCGGCGTGGGAAATTTTCTTCTCCAAAGTAATAACTAACAAAAGTATCATGCAGGCAACAGGATAGTTTCTTAGAAATGGTGTCTTAGAGAAAAAAATAGCGGCGCGAAGTCACCTTTCTGGTGACAACGGCCGACAATCCGAACTGGCTACGAAACGAACAAATCGAATCGAAACAAACGACGGCGTTACATTTCATTTGTATAATATCGTTTGACTTTTTGTTGCTCGATCAGAGTGATCGGAACGGTAGATCCGGCAAAAATAAAAAAGGGCAATCGGTGAAATGGTTGTTTCGTTTAGGTTTATTTTAATTTGCCGAATGCTTTTATCGTATTGCCGTTTTATCACGGCGACGGGCGCAAAAAAAAGGGACGCGAGACTGAGCGGTGGCACGGCGCGACGCGACGCGACGCGACGCGACGCGACGCTGCGCGGCACGGCGCGTCTGCAGCTGATTCTACTCTCTCGTTAACAGGCCCGCGTTAATGTCAAGTTAGATAGAAAGGAGAAGGCAGTTATGCCATTCCGGAAACGCCGGAATGCCGGCTGTGGCGCCAGGACCGTGCATCGGCACACGACGAACCGCAAATCAATTTGCACGTCCCCTTCGACCGCACCACGCCTCGTCACGTCGTTTCCTCGCAAGATTGAAATCGACGACTACGGAAACGGAATTGCGTCGGCGCTGCCATCATCGTGATCGCGCGCTTGCCATCCGATCAACGAACCGATTATCGAAGGACGTACATATGTGGGCCAACCTACGTCTCGCAAGGAAAATTTTAACCGACGATTAACAATTTGATCATTTGGCTACCGCAGACTTTGATACGTAGTATAAGTAGTTCAGACGTTCAGATTGGAATTAACGGCGTAAGAAGAACAGAAGAATTTTAGAAGAATTTCTTGTTGCTTCTTACGAAAGTTTAAAAAATGGTGCAGGATATTATTTTTCCACGGATTGAACGTACTCTGTATCATTAACTCTTGTATGTTATACTTGTTTTAGCAAACACCCACGATGCACCCGTTGACGATTTCTTTAAATTATACATTAGAAATTGCGCATTAGAAAGATATAATCAAGAAAATTTCGCGTTACAACACCATTTGAATGATTGTTTCTCAACGCCATATCATTTTATTTACAAAGCGATGCTTCGTAAATAAATTGCTGATAAATGATACAAAAGAGGCCCGTTGAGGGCAAAGGGTTAAAAGATAGATTCGAATTGAATTGAAAAAAAGAGCCAAGAAAGCCTCATCGATTGATATTCTTGCCATCTTCATACAACTCGGTTGAATCATCTCTCGGCTGGCCAAGAAATCGACGACGAGTTACAAATATTGAACTTGAGACCGATAAAATTACGAGTATTATCGCCGGTCATCCGGGAAGCGATGCATCTCTGCGCGATGACAAATCCGCGTTCGACGACAAGTCGATAATTGCTTTTTTCGTCGGGGCGTGATTTAAGGAAACGACGCCGAGACACCCAGTGGGTGGTGAATTCGGAGGGATGCAGCTGGTCCCGGGGCTTCTGGAATTTCTCGACCAAGAGAGACAGAGAGAAAGAGAGAGAGAGAGAAAGAGGTCGTTGGCGTTCATCGATCTCGCCGATTCGCCTCTTGAATCATCGGGGACGGTAGCCAGATCGGCAGGAGCCAGAATTCACCGACGGACGAAACAGAAGCACAAGGTTTCTTCGAACCGTTTCTTGAGAGAGAGAAAAAAAGGAAGAGAGCGAGGGCGGACATAAAGTTCGCGAGGAGCAAGATGGAAGGATCTCGAACGATTATCCCGCGGCGCCGTAAGAGATCGTAAAGCCCGAGGGCTCGTGATGGGCCTATTTGCCACCAGTCAGGGCTCTCTGCCTCCAACAATTGCCCCATCCTTTGTTCCGATTCTATCCGGGCCAGCGTTTCAGTTGGGAGCCGCTGTGCAGCCAACTATATCATATTAGTGGCAGTAATTACAAATCATTGGAGAAACTGGAACTGGCCGGTCAACCTTTTCGGCCCGTAGCATCCGCTTGGTGAAGCCAATTTCTACTCTTCGTACTCTCCTACGTGTTTCTTTGCCCGAGCATGCGAACGAGGTTTAGTCATCGTACGTATCGATCTTGATGCGCGATCGATACGTACGATAATCAGTGGAACAATTATTAACTTCTTACGCTGGAATGACGTGCCACGCATGTAAAATTGTAACATTTTCTCAGTTTTAACACTAGAACTACCGAAGCAGACTAATTCATAACTTTTTCAGATTATATATACATTGTTACAGATGCAAAATAGTGCATTTCTAGAGGTTTAAATGATTTTTTATAAAATACATGAATAAAAGTTTGCGTATTCTATTGTATTTCTATTTTCTCAGTTTAATATCCCCGATGAAAATTCTATGCTTTAGTCCTTGGTAGTTTTAGTGTTAAGTAAAACAAATAATAAGTTTATTACTTCTCGATCATTTCTATCCAGCGATATTATATACCGACGAGTTCAAAAAGAAAGCGACGAATTATTGTGTACGGTTCGGTCACTCGTTATGGTCCGCAATCAGTTGCCAGCGCAAGTGGTTAACATTACTCGAATTTTAAAATGTGCGCCACTCGTTCTCTCATCTATAATAGTTCTCGATTCAAATTGAATTTTACAAAAAATATACATTACATTTCATCAAACGCGCGGTGTCTTAATTGATTCTAAAGAGTAGATTTATTTACGTTCTTGAAATCCATTTGGGAAGATTAGGAAATACGAAATCAGACTTTTAAATATCGATACAAAAGTGAGGAAACATCGTCGGCTGCGTTAATTATGCTTTTCCTTCTTGCACAATTCAATACACGATTCTTTGTCCCAATGACTAAAAAAAAAAAAAAAAAAACGATAATTCAGATTTTTACGTAACGTTAAATAAAAATCCCTAATTCATCGTCGTTTCGCAAATTTTTCTACGCGATAAAAAATGCAACGTGTAATAGGCAGTGTTAATTATCTGACAATCGATCTTAATTCACTCACGAAACGCGAACACGCGCGATACTCGGCTCGAGCTTTCGAGAAACACGTATTCACGTTCAATCGCCGTTTCGAGATTACGTTCGAGAACATCGGGCTGGTACGCAACTTACTTCCTAAAACGAATATGAATAATAAAGCCATAATCTTATCGTATACACTACGCGTAAGAGAAACGAGATGTCTGCCCCGTTCCAACCCGTATGCCAGCTGAACCATCGAACAGATTTGACTTTCTAATTCCGATAGGCAGCCATTTTTATGCGGCGAATTGCTCGTTTTCTTTTTTCCCCGTCGGAAAGGAATAAGCAGATACCGATTGAATCTGTTTGCAAATAAATTTAGAGACAGGCACGAAGCCTGGGCAAGGGAAAAAGAAATCGATCTCTCAATAAAGACCGTTCGGAAAAGCATCGTGTCTGTTCTAGAAATGTTTGTTACTGTTGTATGAGAATAATCAAAGTATTAATGTCGCAATGCAGTGTCGCTATTCGTAGCACGTGGCACGAGCACGCAACGCCGCGGCGGTAATGGCCCACGATGTAATAAACTTCAGTGCGAGAGACATACAGTACATTGCGCGAAATCGTAGCACATTACGAAGAAATCAACGTTACTCAACAAACAAACAAAAAAAAAATGGACACTCACGTCTGAAAGATGATTGGTTACATTATCTAAAAGTAGCTATTTTTAAAAATTGATAAGCTCGAAGAAGATGCCTATCGTCCACTCTATATTACAAGAAGAAACTTCTGCCGTAAACAAGATCGTCAGCTCATTGTATTTTAATTTTAGCAATACTATTATCACCTACGTATTTTTACAAATATTCTTGCGATCGTCAGTGTCCGCATTTATCTTTCTTTCCCTTTTTATTTTTATTTCTCAATTAATTACAAAATCATTTCGTAACACCGTCGCGTAATTACGTAAAACGGGCTACAATTAAGAACATAATACATCACGAACGTAAATAACCCACCCGTGTTTTTACGGCCGATTGCCTCCTGTTTATCATTAACATTCGTTTTAAATTTACTTTCTGTTTTCTAGAAATGTAAACGTTCACCATCCGCGATATATATCTTTCCCTCCTTTTATGGCGTTCCGTTCACGTCGAAACATTGAATGTTTTCCCAATGTTTCGGAGCGATGTTTCATTCGAGGATGCTCGTACACGCTGAAAGTTTACCATTCGTTCGACACTAAATTTCATACAGATTTGGTGAGGCGTACTTCGTCTCAAGTCGTAAATAACGTCGATGCACGTAAAATTTTTGCCATAAAGGGGCACGATTCGAAATTCCTATTTTCCATTCAAGATTTGTCAATTTGCGAAAACAGTGCCACCGTTTTGCCTTATTGTTAAAACTTCAAGTTTGATACAATAACTGACTATAAAATTAGATGTATAGCCGTTAGTCGAGTCCGATAACGTAACACAATAGTCGACAATATAACGTTGGCCCTTTCAAAAGTCGAACTGATTAACTTTACTTTTAATTCAACATTTTTCCTAAAGCAACAATTTATTCCCTTGCGTAGCGCACAAAGAGCAGATGGCACAAATTCCAAGATAAAATTGAAAAGGTAACGCTGATAAATTTATCAAGCGTCATTAAGAAATTCCTTTCCGACAGTCACGAACTACCATAATGAAACGATTATCGCGATAAATTTATTATTTTCGAAGTAAAGCGCGCTGTTGCACGTGAAAGGTTTACGCACGAAGTAAGAAAGCCCTCCTCTCGAAACTGTTGCAGCGCAACAAGAAGGCTAAGAAACGAAGCAGAATTTATTCGCCATACCCGGTGGAATCAATTGTATCATCCAATTATTTTGCTTGTTCGCTGCTACCCACGTGAGTCACGTGGTTTCCCGCCGCGGAAGCACGAGTCGCAGAAACATATTACATTCATTTGGCGATTCAACGCGATAAAAATATCTTTCGAAATATTTGAATATCCCTCGAAAGGCGAAAGAGTACAAAATACACAAGAACAAAAGAGTGAATTTTTTTTTTTAATAGCAAACATTTGAAAGAAAAGTCACGCGTTCAAGAGATAATTGTCATTCGTGTTACAATTGGTTGAGATACGTAGCAAATCTTCGCCGTTCCAATGAAGGTAACCTTATTCACAACTTCGATTGGGAGTTCCATCGAATTTGATAAGAACGGGGGCCGATCACCACGTAGACGTAAAAGATTCGAAATGGCCAGGCACGGCACAGGGCCGCTTATCGAAAACGCGTCTAACGAAGAATTTCTTCGAGAAAAGAAAAGAAAAGAGGAAGGAAAGTGAGACATATCTGACGATCTGGTAAGAACGTCGCTAATGCAGAACGATATACCGGGTGGGATAATGCGATACGATAAAACACATGGTCGACAGGGTGGACTGTACAGCGTATTCGCGTGGGAAGATGGCGTCGCAGGTAGAGGACGATCGAAATGGTGGCATATCGATAGGGGACAAGATTCAAGACAAGATCGTTGCGTCGATACAGCCGGATGTACGGTACCAGGGGCACCATTAATACGACGCGGTGCCGTCTCATAAATACCGTGGCCGATACGAAAAATCGCCAATGGCCAACGCAGAGATGCGAGCCGGTAAATCAAATCCTCTTTTCAGCCTCCGGTCACGCTGCCACCGCCGTACAAATAGATCGCATTTGTCAAGCCTCGCAGAGAAAGAAACGCTTCATCTTTGTTCCCGCCCCGGAAAACCAAGATCGTCCGTGGATGCCTTTCGGTACGGACTTTCAATCACTTTCTCCGGCCGTTCTTACGCCACGATACACACGACGCTACATTACAAGCTTTCCCCGGGACAATGAAAGCTCCCGGTTGTCTTCCTCGCGGAAAACTAGAATCGAGATGCTTTAGAGAGACTACCACGCTTCTCGTCTTTAACAGGGAAATTAATAACGAATCAAGTTCACGCGTTTAAAAAATTAAAACACGCGCAAGTTTTGTTCTATATGATTAAATTTCTACTTTTACACTGTCTATTTTTTTTTTTTTTATACTCGTCTCGCATACACGTACAAGGTGGTAAGAAAAATTTGTCCGTCATTATCGCCTTCGATTTGATGGAAATATATGTAAAGAATCTGCCTTGAATTCCAAGGCCAACATTTTTTATTTATTTTTTTTTGTTGCATTGTATTTTATTCATCACGAAGGTAAAACTTTTCCAAGGAACCATTAATCGCAATCTAATAGTTCTCTCGAAAAATGGCAAGAAAGTCCTAACAGCGACTTTATGATTCTGGACGCGTGGATGTCTATTTTACGTAGTAGGTTTCACTGACATTTGATTTATTATAGTTGTAACATCAGAGTCTAAATAATCAAATGGTAAAACTCGAACATTACGTACACGCATTCAGAACCATGAAGTCGCTGTTAGCACGCACGAGTCCGCCACGTTAAATGATTAAGAAACTTTTTTTTTGTTCCATACATGTACTTCCATCAAATCGAAGGTGCAGAATTCATCTACGATAGTCACGGACAAACTTTTCTTTCCATCGTGGAGACGTAATCCTTCGCAGAAGACGTAACAATTTGTTGTTTGCTCTACTAATTACAAGGAAAAATCATGCTTCGAAACGAAGCTAATTCAAGGTTAATTCACCGTTGTATTTGAACGTATTATTAGTATTACATATGTATGTACGTATACGCCGCGTTCAACGATCATGAGCGAAGCCCATGGCAAGTGTGAAATGTTGCTTAAGCACTTGAACTTAGAACTCTAAATCTTACTTCGCCAAGTGCTCACGGACGCACGCACGCACGAACGCGAGGAAAAACTATGTGTCGTTCAACTCGCAATTACGATTTGTTTTCACGGCAGACAAACTTGCATGTGTCTACATATATGTGTCTGTGTGTGTGTATTTATGCAAAGCTTATGATCCAAAGGGATTGGAAATGGCAATATCTTCGCAGATAAGCGTAACATACGGAGTATACGGCCGTTTTCGCGTTAAAATACATTGGCGTGGTTCCAACTCGCGTTAAAAATTACAATCTCTCGGCTACCTGCAGACAAATTGACTTCCCCGCGGAAAACTGTTCGATGATGGTTTTTTTTTTTTTTTCTTTTTTCACCGACAGACTCGACGTTTCCTTTGTCGCTTCTTGATTGCTAAAAACACCTACGCGCGCTTAGGGGACCCAAACAAAGCCAATTGTCTTTCCTTCTTTGGTTGCTGAACGATTAGATCCTATTGCGCGTGATAGTGTCGTCCGCGTGCGTTTTCTCACTGACAGATTGAATTTGCAATCAACGAATATAATGGCTGTTACGCGCGACTTTAAAAACCTGTTGAATCGCTGAATGATAATTATTGTACGAAGTTACAACGCCTTCATTAACTGATGTAACACACAGTATGTTTCAGTTTCGAACGCGGAATCATCGATCTATCGACGTCTTTGATGAAACTGAATCTTCATTAAATTTATTATATCTCCCAAGTGCGGAGTTTCGCAGAACAAGATATTTAGCTGTGCCTAAATTTTTCGAGGATCGTCTTCTATTATCAACTAACTCATTTTTACAAACTGTATAAGAACAGCGATTACATTGAAACGAAAAGACGCACTTCAAAAATATCAGTCACGATTATTTCGATAAGAACGGAACTTAGATGTGTGCTTGTCCGAATTCTTTATCGGGAAGGAATTTAATCGCAAAGATGTGACAATTTGGATATGTTTAATTCAGTGTAAATATCGTAACGATCGAAATCGTAAATAATCCATTATCAGTCATACTTTGTAATCAGAGAGATGACTTACCACTTACGTGCTGATGATAGCCGCGATTTTCACACATCCTAAACCCAATCTCTCTCGTTTCAAATTTTTCTATACAGTCTGCACAAAGTAGCAATAATGTCATAATAATACCGTAACGCCGAGAGATAGGAACATTTTGTATTGCGTGTATTGACAATAGTAATGAAGACTCTCATGTAAGCCACGTGCAAAAATCTATCGCAAATAAACGGGCAAACGTAAAAGGACTGACGTAATTACTGGAATACATACGTACACACCTCTTTGAGTTTTGTACGAAGAATGTTACTTAGAGAATGACAACAAACGTTATCCCGCAATTTGGATAACTGACGCACTTAACCGCGCGATTATCTGCCATTATCTCGACTCGTTAGCGCGACACTGCCAACTCAAAGAATTTCGTTCGTTCAAGTAACAATTAGATTTATTATAAAAGTGACGAGCGTTTGGCATCACTTTAACCGGTTCACAATTTTCTACTTATCTCGAAGTTTTTCATTTCGAATCTAGCAAGAATCCAAGTCAATTGCCCAGAGTACGTGACCTATTATACCTATATATATATAATTGGGTTCAGATTAACGGACCCTATTCAGAGAAGCAAGGAGATTTCGTAGAAAAATCGGCCTCTGATCGATCGGTGAAGGACGAACGGAAGCCGCTTGTCTAGGAGGTGGCGTTTCGCACCGCGCCGAGAAGAAAGGAGAACGAAACTCGCTCGCGGTGAAACGACGTGTGAGGTCTCTCCCACATCCACGTGTGCCCACCGAAACCGACGCTTTGTTTCGGATTAAAGACCCGCCTAAATCCGTATTGCGTTACGCCGTCCAAGCACGTATAATCACTCTGTAACGTAAAACCAAATTAACGCGGATTCTATCCATTCCGCTTGCCTGTCACACGGTTATCGTCGTTGGATTTCTTTATTCAACCGTCTCTTTATCGTCTGACCCACGTCTCTCTTCCCTTAATGTTTCGTCATTTCCGTTGCACCGTATGTAGTTACAGATTACAGGCAAGCATTACATTTATATCATTGTATCAACGAAATTCACCTTCACCATGGTATTATCTTCTTCTTTTTTTTTTTTTCCATTTACCAATTAGTTTACCGGTGACGATAATTCAATTGTCAATTTATCCTCCCTCATTTGCTATCGCGCCTTCTCATTTCGAAACGATCTATCTGATCGATCGATCAACGATTTGGAACGATTCGTTCTAAAATGTTTTTTTTTTTTTTTTTTCGTTGCTATCCCCTTACGTTAGAAATTTAGGAATAAATCGAGCGAGCGTTTCTAACGGCGCTATTGCTTCCTTCACTTGGCATTACTGCTTTATCTAATGTACCCGTCTACAGATACTGACACTAATACCAGCAGTTATTGATATTATCTTTTGAAATATCACGCATGCACAGATGCATCAACGTTTAATCACATGTAATTTCACGATTTGTATAATTAAATTTACACGCGGAGGGACAAACACTTCAGAAGAATTCCGATTTAATTGATAATGAAAACGATAGGAAGATAGGCAGATAACATTGATGAAGTAATGAGCAAACAGTCTGGCTGAAATTCAACTGCAATGTAGTATTTTAGTAGAATTTATTGTGTAATCTAATGTCACCATTTTACTATCTCAGAGTTGAAGTAATTCTATGTCAATGAACTACTTCAATGATTAATAATAATAATAACAGACAAAAAATACATTATACCCATTTTTATGCAAAAGTATACTTTCCCTAATACTTTAATATTCGAAATGTTCAAAGAGTCTACCATTCGTTAAACATTCCAGATCATTATCAGAGAAACATCAATCATTGATTATGATATCGGAAAAAAGAATCTGGTTGTATTCTAATTACATCTAAAAATAATCAGTTTTATTCCACTCTGTGATAATTAACGACATGTCACTAATTAACAGAGCCCAGAGAATTTCATCAGTTGAATTTGTACTACGTACAACCACGGATAGCAATACTGGAACATAGATCATATTCCCTTTTAAAATCCTGCATTCTTAAAGTCTAAAGGAACCTGCCTAATGTTTTGATTAATTCTTTAATTCTGCGAAAGTGTAACACAGAAACGCGTGTGTACGAAGAAACTGTTGTCTTACCAGCGAAATTCTTGACACAATGTCACGCGAGAGTAACGTTCTTATTAACGAGCCATTTCACGATTCATTTGTCGTAATTGCCGGGGAAGCGCGTTGCGTTTGTTGCGCGAACAGCGGCCCGATTTGACGGCTCGGCATGATTTACGCGCCGGAGATAGAGAGTCTTCGATTAAAGCGCGCCTCCTATCCCGAGGGCGTATTCAGCCGTTTATAATGCAATTACGTTTCGTTTCTGTCCTGACCTTTCCCCCGCGGCCTTCTGTGACCAACATTTCCTTTATCGTGTCATTTGGAACGGGCAACTTTATTGCTTTGCCACGAATCAATGCGTATTTCAACTTTTCACGCCCCGGCGTACTACGTATGTATGTACGTCGCAACGAACGTTATTAGAACTACCGCATTGTTAATGACCAATCAATGAATTCAATGAAACATGTTGAAGCGATGAATTACGGAAGAATTATCAAGGGAGGAATAAATTAATCTCGGACGAAAGGTTCTTATCTTCCAAGATTAGAAGAATTGAAAGGCGATATCATGCACGTTCTTTCGTATCTTGCTAGGAGAAAATTTTCCAACAATATAAGCAAATATTGGTTCGGAAAATGATGACGCAACAGGACTAAAAATCGAGCGGTTACAGTTACGTAACAGTCTTACTATTCTGCATCTTAAAAATTCTGACTTAGAATCCTCTATAAAATCCTATCTCGATAATAAAAATAATTGGTATACACGTTACGGAAACAATGTGAGCCAGGAATATATTTTAAAAAATTTCGTATGTGACAAATTATGTTAGATATAATCTAAGAAGGCACAAAAATTATAATATACAAGAATGATTTTAATTATAATTTCATATATATTTTTTCAGTTTATACGAGAAAGGAGTCAATTTACGGAATCATTGACATCCAATGCTTTTTTCGTCTCATGTTTTGGTGGGTCATCTGACTCCCATACTATTTTCGTGTCATATCCTACCATATCGATTTAACCAGACTTTACACCGCAGCGCCACTAGTGATAGGAATTAAAATCAGGAAATAATGAATTACATCTGCATCGAAAATTATTTATTGAATTAAACGCGAATACTTTCTTATTTGCACAACTATTCTAAGAGTGTTCAACGAATCGGTGAATTCGTCAAACGCAAATAGAGCTCTTTCTAATACACACATAAACACATAATATAAAATGGAATAATTTTGGACATCAATCTCGTGTTTTAGAATGGAGATACTATTTCACAACACCGTAACGGATTTCATTTTACCTAATTATTTTATTTTACAGTTTTTTAATTCACCGTTGCTTAAACATAGAGTGCGCTAAAAAACCAGTCATTTTTTCCTGGTCCTTCAGACTCGGACGCACGAAGTTCCATTTCATGTTTGGTTTGTGCTATCTTTAGTCAATGATTGAATTTATCAATATCGATTAAAAGAAAACTGCAATCCTTTACAACTAACTATCAAAAAGTTTTGTTATCTATTGGCATTTCAGGAACCTCTAAATCAATTGTTGATAATATAGATTTCTCGAGATAAAAAATTTATGATCGGTAACAAATGTATTACCACCAGAGAATAACACAGATGATGCAGGTTTCTCTTGGTCCACAATTTAAGAAAAGTAAAAGAAAAAAATAATACAATTCTGGTAATATTCTTAAATTTAATCCTAATATTTCATAATTTGCAACGCTAAAGTAAATAGATCAATGCTTTATCGCAACATTAATTCAAGCGAATATTATTATCTTTGTGCGGTTATAATTCAATTTAAAATTCGTTAAAAGATGTTACTACTCACAAGTATGATAAATATCCACACACACGATCACTATTCTTGTCAAAAATTTTATGCAATATAATCAGTCACGAAAGAAAAATGAAAATGCTTGTGACTCACCATTAGATCCGAAGAACATTGTCATCGAGAAAGAATCATTGAATACCAAGGTGAAAATAAAACTGTAAAAATTCAAGAAAATATGAAATTAAAATTCTGATCTTTTCTTAATTAAATAAAATTAATTAAAATATAATACTCAAAGATAAAATAAATGATGCATTTACCATTCTTGATTCCTGGAGAGACAGCATCCTCTTGCGAAAATCATTGACTCTAATACCGATAACGAATATTCAGAGATAAAAATAAAAATAAAAAACTAGTAACGTGCCCGTTTAAAATACTATCGACGAACAAACACTGACTCTAATTTCGCGCAAAAATTCTAACTGAATTTACAATAATTGTTAAGAGCTGCTGTGCTCTGAAAGAATATAATTTCTATTACGTAGTAAACACTGACTTTACCGACCGCATTGCACGCGATTACAAATATTCTCTGAAAGTAAAAGTGTATTAGTCAGGGAATTTACAAGTTTATAAATGTACAAAAATAATTTCAAGAAATCAAATTTTCTTAGAAAAGCATGCTTATGGATAGACTGATAACAATACGTAGAAGCTACGATTAACCTTGGCCTTGACTCGAAATGCGACTAAACTCTCGCACTACCCTTTAAAAACAATGAAAGTTGACAAAAGTATAATGGCGATTTTATTACAGAGTGCACGTTTGGAATAGAATAAAATATACAAGTTATCTTGACTTCTCGCTTAAATACAAAACAATTTGATAAATATATATTATTCGAACAGAGAAAATGTGATTTCTTTCATTGTATTTAATTTCGTTTCAATACTTCTGACAAGGTACGAATGGAATGATAAATCAAATGATCCTAACATACCTAATACAGTTGGTCAGTCATCGAGATGTTCTTTCAATGTGATTTCAACATTCAATCTGTACGAATGAGAAGCAAAAACTTGAGGTTAAAAATCAATAATATCAAAATAATTGCCAATAGTGCAATAAATAAGCCTCAGAAACTGTTAATGTATGATGCTCGTAAATCGAACAATTACGTAGTTAACCAAAGAGAACAGAACAAACGGAGTTAAAATTATTGAATATTGCTGTGACAGTATTTAAAAATGTATTAAATAACAATATATTAATTCAACGAACCTAATAGTAGTCTGTAGGATGTGGTAGAATGATGATACAAATGCTACGCACGAACGAAATTTACACCTGTCAAACAAATCGACACGTCCTGACGCCACGCTTCCCGACACCGGAATGATGGCATCTCCCGCCAAATTCTCTTCTAGACGCTTTGCTATTGGCTGATGCTACGCGCTAACCCTTACGCGTAAAGCGGCGCGCAAAATTAAAATACTTTGCGTGCAATATTCAAAACACAATCAATAAACGTTGACAGTTTCAGGCGAAATAATTACAAAGAATTTGCGAATTGTTGCTTTTTCATCAATAAAGATACATATATGTACAAAGATGAACATACACGGTAATTTTTAAATGAATATATACCATACACAAAAATATAACTATGGAATTATAAATTATTATTGCTAACTATAAAGTTGATTTTCCTGATACAACTATTCCTATTTTATGATTTTTACATTTTTTACCATTCCCACATGAAACAATATCAATAAATAAAATAAAAATTAAATTATTAGTATTATTTTCTTATTTTAATGGAGTATTACACGAATAGATGGCAGGACTTCATTCGGTCATAGTTTTATCGTCGATTGATTCTATCATTACAGAGATTTCTTTTATCGACATCATGAGTATTCAGTAGTTCATCCAATTTTCTCAAAGATAGCAGACTACATAATTCTACATTATTAAAAATGTGGAAATAATGTTAATTAAAATGCAACAATAGATATTACAAATTACGGCCAATTGAATCTTTCGCACGTATAATTCATAATTAACAGATAATTAAATGTATAACGGTGATTTTTATAAATAAAATGAATCATATATTTATTGCAGTATGTACAATTTATATTATTTTAATTTTTTATTCCATTGTTCTGAAAATATTTAGCAATTAAGTATCTTAGAATATACATTTATAAGTTAAACATCTTACAATGAAATTTTGAACTTATAGATTGTAATAATATAAATTTGCTTTTTAAATTTTACAATCTCATACGTTGCATATTGCTTCCAAACCAAGGGGTACATTTTACAATTATTATATTTTTTAAATAAAAAAAGAAAAAGTTTTTGCCAGGTGTGGGGTTCGAACCCACGCTCCCAATTGGGAACCAGAACTTAAGTCTGGCGCCTTAGACCGCTCGGCCAACCTGGCTTGTTGAACACATGTTTCTTCATAATATTATTTATCGTACAAATAATTAATAAGTATTATTTTCCATTTACTTTTGTAAAATATGACAGTAAATATGTTCTAGGAAAGTTTAAATATTATCTACATACAATACGTTGGAAATTATAGCTGCTTCCCATGTATAATTGAACATGATACTGCACATCAAATTAGTTTACTTGCAGTATTTTTATATATTACAGGTAACGATAAAATAACATCTTTGAATGCACTGAAAATGATATCTTTCATGCATTAAGAATTAATAATTTTCCCAACAATCGCAGCGTAATAAATTACACGTGGCAAATAAATTTGCAACAGATACAACTTAATAAATGTTAAATTTATCGAATTTATACAAAGGTAGTTTGTTGTAACTGGTAGTTCAGTTAAAAGAAACATAAATCAGATGGCTTTATTTGATAGATACCGCGGGCTATTGTAGAATAGTTGCAGAGCAAAGGAAACTCAATAGCAGGGAATAAGGATTACCGACAATCAGTAGATGGTAATATCCTTTTCCATCGATAGAGGCACAATGCAGTGGAAGAGTGGTGTTGCTCGGGCTCACAAACAGAATTCAAATGGAGCCGACTACTCGGCGAAAAAGCAGATCTTATCGTAGTGAACTGTCAAGGGTGCATCACCGGATTGCTCCTATCCCTGCCGGCTCCCAGCGGCCCTCGGTTCATCCCCTTTGACGCCCGACTCAAATTCTACCCCGATATCGCTCTGACGCAAAAGAGCATACGCAGTAACGCGTCAATATACGCTTTACGAACATTCGTAATTGTTATTAATGCCGGAAACAAGATGGAATACGAGTTTAAAGTCATTTATTTATTCGTTTTGGAATATTTATGCATCACCTTGAAATGAAAAAACGTTCCCGATTACGTTGATCTTTAAATCTTGGTGTTCTGAAATCTTTTATTTGTGCTACAATTTTTTTTAATTCAATTAAAAAGAAATTATTTTGCAAGTAAATGTAGGTTTGCACGATATTTAATCTATAGGTACGTGAATTAAGTATGGAATTTAAATATTAAAATTAAATACTAAAATAAAATGTTTATTTCAATTAATTGTAATAAACTGTCTTTCAGTTGAATGAAAATAATCGAGTCTTGATTAAACGTTAGAAGTTTTATTTCTTACCATTTATCAATTGAAGACTGAATGTTAAATTCATTGAATTTGCGACGAATAATTGGTAAGGGAAATAATATTAAACATGTACCTGTTTACAGATAGGAGATCAAATTGTCTTTACAGAATTTTCCTAAAATTACCCTTTTATTTTCGCTCTTTTTTTCTAGATTCCAATTAGATCGAGTGCGACATGCCTCGTATAGAATTTTATGGGATCGCACGTGTTGAAAAAAAAAAAAAAAAGAATCTGCTTGCGGCGGATTGGCGGGCAGTGAGAGCCGTACTTGTTTGTACCAGGGGATCGAAACAACTGAGCGAAAAAGCCTATTAGTGTACCGAAATATAAAATGTACAACATAAAAGCACTTCGGCGTTCAATACCGTCAAGTTTCTGTTTCGTTTTTCACTTATTCAAACGTTCCAATAAGCGACATCAATAAATTACTCTAGGAACAGAGGATCCTAATTACTGAAACAATAAACGTAAAGTGAGAAGGTTGAGAAACTGATTTACGAGTGTGTTAATAATTAATCGTCCAGCTGTAGCGATATATCGCAGGAAATAATGGCGAAATGACGGATCCTCGATGAAAGAACGTGTTTTCGTTGGGGTTGGCAAGAAAAGCAATATTACAAGAAAAACGATTTCGCATTGTGCCCACGTTGTAACGTTTGCAATGAGACACGTGGCTGCCATACCGCATGCCACGTGCCGACCAATCTAAATCTAATAACACAAACAGCTTTACAATAACGCGTGCTCGCTACCGCTTGCTGGCTGGAGGTAATAGGACACCATGTGAACTAATCGGCCCGAAGTGGTCCTCGAGATCCTGTTTCGCTATTTGTTGATTCCAACGTGGGTTCTCCTGGGACCTACACCACTCGAGCAAAAGATGCTTGCGGCGATTAAATTGTTATTTCGATGTAATGCAATAATTATTATCAGGCTGCAGATTTTTTCTATTTGACATTTCACGTTAACAAAATAAAATCTAACTTCGATATTGACGGTATAAAGGTATAAGGTGTTTTGTTAATAATTATTTTATTTTTCGGGAAGGGATTGGTAAAACGAAAAGGATCATTTTCTTACTTAGAATTAATATTCACGTAGGTTAGTGAGCAATTCAAAAATTATGAGAGAATAATTACTTACCCACTATACAGCGTGATTACTTGCTTCTTCTTATTAATATTCGGTGTTATTTCCAACATTATTTATATCAAAATTATTAAATTAAATCAATGGGAGGATTTGTAAATGAATTTCAAATTACTGATTTTAATTCTCAAAAATGTAAGTTTAATTTATTTTAATATACATAGACGAGCGTTCGTACGCGCGTGTATGTGTTCATGTGCGTTCGCATGCACGTACAAGAACGACGCGCCATGTAAAAGATGATGACATTGCGTGATCGAACGAAAGTGGTAATTAATTATTATTATAATCAAGATCACAAGATCACAGAGCGAGTACGGCTCCGGGTAAAAGAGCGCGTCTTCCACGATGATGGAAGTCTACTCGTCAAGTCGATATGCAAAAAGGAACTTTTTACAATAATAACTTTTAACGACACTCGTTCCGAAAGAAAAATATGATATACGAACTACGCTCGTAAACTGCTGCAAAATCTGGACTAATTGGAGATTTCAATTCTGCAACGGTACATGCCTCGTATACTTTCGTGAGATTTCGTTTTCTGTGAAATTTGTTTTGGGCGGGCTTATCGAACGATTCAAATCAACTATACGTTTTTTTATACAATTGCTGCGGACGAATCCAATTTTTAATGTTGCTTCACGATCTTTGTCCATATCCATATGATATTTCATTCAGGCATTCTTGTCGTTGCCCGTTTTTTCCATGAACAAATCGTACATGAAAGAAACAAGCGAGCGTATTTCATTGTAGAAATATTCATGGCAAACACAGCGACGAGTATTTGTCATAATCGATCGCGTAGTTAAAAGATTGGATCGCCAGCGTATTTATCATACGAATCAAGCTATGACGCTCTACGATTATTTACATCTATATATAATAATTTTCGTCCTATATTCATGTTAATATCGTTTCGTTGGATTCCTGGAAATAGTTTTGTTTTTTTTTTTTAATCCTTTTGTACATCGCAACAATATTTACAAGGAAATTTACAAATTACAAGTTAAACGTTACACTACCTAGCCGATATTGGTTAGTCTCTTAAAACGTACGGGTAGGAAGATAAAATTTCAAACTCGAAAATGCTCTCTAAAACTATGATGTCTGTTATTCACTGATAAGCGATATGTCCGTCTAGTGGTGTTATTATTTTTTTTTTTTTTCTTTCCTTTTCCTAGACTTTCATTAGCCTCTTTGCTAGCTTTGATATAAAATTGCTCAGCACCCTGTGAACGTCCCCGCCTGCGTATACTATTGCCTCTTCCGTAACTTTCGAACAGCTAGACGATCATGTCGTCGGAAACGTCGTACTGCAAAGTCGAAGACAAAACACCGTGAAAATAGTTTGTCGTAAGTTTGAGAACATTTCTAATAATTTCGTATACGAGAGGAGACGCAGGGCAGAGGAGGTACTCGACTCTATCGATGAGAATGATCTTTTCGTATCGGCATAGCTAGAATCAAAATAGCGATATCGGAGACACGAAAAGAGAATAATCGTTCGGTTGCTTATTGAAAAGAGTTCAATGAGTTCAGTTGCCATTTAACTTTCTCACGTTCCGTGAAATTGTAACATCTCGATTGATAAACGGATCTTCCGTTTATATTCAACTTCGTTATTTTATTGGCATTTGTTTTTCTTTCGTTCAAAAAAATTTCAAATCAACTTTTATGCAGATTGCAATTTTATATAAAAAAAAAAAAAAAAAAAATGAAGAGTGTTTGGAAATAGTTACGAAAGAATTAGTGTCATTATTACAAGTGCCGAACCGAACGACTATGTCAATAGACGAAGAAAACACCCCTACGTGCTTCGATATGTATCATTCCTTAACTTATTTGATCATCATTAACGATAGATAAAATGTTGTCGTCAATTTCTTTTCGCACTGATTTTCAATATACTCTCGCGCTGGAACTAAATTCATCGCTCAGCTCCGACGAAAATGACTGCGCAGACGGTTCTCCGCGGCGATCTCCTCTTCTATTGCGCGGTAACTAGGGGAGGGGAAAGTAAAGTGTGAGTCGAGAGGACCGATTCCGTTTCATGAAAGCGATTGTCAATCGCGAGTACGATGATTATCAGAATATGAAAATTCGCTGAAATCCTGCGATGCATCGGTGGATTTCGCTTCCGTGAACACATAGCCCCTCGATATTTTCGCCGGAGCTTACATCTCGTAACACTATTTGCCGTTCGACGAGAGCAACGGGCTGGCGGCGTTTGAATATCCTTGACTGCAGGTGGGCAACATAAATGGATTCATGTTGAACGGTGAACCAACAACCTCTCCTAGTCCTGCAACATACCCACTGTCGGTTATATATTAGTGTCATTCACTGCAGCTTACGGGTTAAAAAGTTAAAAGTAATTGATGAACTAGCGATCCAGGAAATTATCTTTCAACTGTCTTGATGCAATTTACAAAATCACGAGAACAGCAATTTATCATCTAGTGCTTTTCTAGAATCTAAAAACGAGATAGGAAAATGCAGAATTAGGTCCACAGAAAATGTATCCGTTCGTTCAATTGAAATTTCCTTGTTTATCTTCCTGCGTCTCGCAACGAAAACGTGGTTGATTAAAGGGGAAAATCGATTAAAACGAGATAACCGGATAATGTCTACTTTACTTTGCTGCATAAAATCATAATAGCAAGTACTTTCTGGGATCACTAGTTCAAGAACGAATTGAATTATAACGACACAGATGTATATATAATTGTTTCTATAACGTTCCAATTTTTATATGTGTAGACAAATAAATTTTTCGTGAATATACGAGAATAATAGCGATATAAATGAACGTAAACAGGAATGATCGTAATTTAAATATAAGAGATAATATGAGTAAAGTGTAGAATAATTTGTTTGTGCATATCTTTGTTTAAATTTGTTATTTAATTTCTGCGTACTATAATCGCAACTTGCATATTGTAGGAGTTTGTCATTTAATGTCACTTAATGAATAGGAGTATTTTCATATCGAGGACTAGTATATGTGAAAATGAAACACTGTATTTGACACGATCGCTCTAACGACATTAACGATCTTATTAGCTAAGTGACACTAAACGATGTCATAATGATTCTTCTACAAGGATATCTCTTCATCACGATAATAATGGAAGCTATGTAATGTATTTTACGCTTTCGAGCAAATAAATTTATTTTATTTTATTAGTATAAGCACAACGTGTCAACTGTAATAATTTACCTATTCGTACAAATTTGCAATTAATGGAATTAAATATTTGAAAGATTCAAGTGAAAAGAATTCTTACTGAATTCTTTAAATATTTGAAAAATTGAAAGTAGCAGGGAGTTGATACAAAACGTCATTGACTCAAGTCGACAGAAAGATCATAATAATGACAGATCGTGACAGCCGAGATGTAACAACGAATTTAACGAATTCAAGGAGAGGGAGAAGGATTATCAACTATTCATAAATGAACGTGCGTGTACATACATCCTCAAGTCTTGTCTCTCGTGCATGTTTCTCATAATTCTTTAATCGCAGTGCATAGGGTGGTTGTGGTGGTGATGATGGTGGTTGTGATGGTGGACGGTTAGCGGTTACTGGGCGGCTGTGGCGAGGTGGTGCTGTGTGGACCAGTGCGGTGGGACTGAGGTGGTCGGTGGTCGTACTACGGGGGCGAACGCACTCCCGTCCCCGGACGTATAGAAAATGCCATATTGTTCGTGCGCTAAAACGAAAATTTCACATAAGGGAAAAATCATAGGTGCGTGCGCCGAAAACCAACTCTAGTGACAAGCGTATATGCGTGCCATCGCTTCAAATACACACATACACAGATTTCTGCGTAACAGCATGCATACTGAATTGCAGGGCGAGACGTATTTTTACTAACTAACTGCCTTCTTCGAATTGTTCCAACAATCTTGAATCATTAACGAACAAGTTCGAAAACACACGAGCAAAAGGCAGAGTCGGATAGGAGCGAAATATAAATAGAATAGAATAGAAAATTGAAGAGATACAAAGTCAAGGTCGATGTCATCGAAACATTATATTACTTACGCGATGTATAAAGTGTCGGGCTACCGGTATACGGATTGGCTACCGAGTAACTTCCGTTCGTGCTGTGACTGTGAGGTGTACTAGCCGAACTTCCGCAATAACCACCACCGGTCACGACCCCACGTGGACTCGCGCTGCTGCTCTGCCTGTAGGCGTCGGCGCTGCCACCGACGCTTCCTCCGACGCTACCACCGCCGCCGCCACCGCCTCCAGCACCGGCTCCTGTCGTCACCGAACTACCGTCTAGAAATAGAAACCTGCCCGTCAGACGAACTCGTCAGTATATTTCATCATTCTGTTCGCAGCGTCTTGCCTAGTATACCGGAACGAAGACGAGTCGACGTATAACGGTGGATCGACAGATTTATTCTCAGTTACCAGTTGAATCGCTATGTTACGCTATAAGACGCTGTTCAGACGTGGAAAAATACAATATAAAATTGATTGCTCGCCAGACAAACAGAACTGGTTTCTTGAATCTAGTATCATCTCAAATCGTACGTGAAAAAATGAAACAGATGAGATTCGTGTTTCCGTGGCACGCAATCGTTGCCATTACATTCGTTAAAAATTCCTCTAATTTTGAATGACGTCGTTGGCTTCCGGAGTAAACGTTACATTTGTAATTAGCGCGATTAGCGATTAGTATAGTGTATCGCGATCGTTTCTAATTGCGTTTCCAATTGTTGTAACGTGACTGTGTTATCGTGTGATCTACACAGAATATCACTGCAATACTTACCGTCTGTCCACTTCGTCGCGCTACCGTTTTCTTGTACCGTCACTGCCAGTTGTCCTGTATACGAGTTGAACGCTGTTGCCGAACTGGAGGTCGGTGGTGCAGGTGGATGACCCGATCCCGGACTCCTTGGCGCTCCGGTGATTCCGGCGTTTCCGCTTCTCGGCATACTGTACAAGGCTTCTGCAAGATCCGCTGCCCTTTTCAGTATGATCTCTTTTGGTAATTTCTCGGGATCCCCTGGATGCCGAGGAATGAGCTTCTGTAATCTTTGGAAGCCGTAGTCGATCGTCGGTTCGTTTAACGCTGAAAAAAATGTGTAAAACTTTTACCTTACTTTCACTTTAACGGTGACATGTAACTTTTTAATTTCTCAATCTATCGATCTCTAGTTATACACTTTTTAAATTTTCCGAAAGAAGGATTCATTCCGATCAGATCGACACTGACAACGAATAATTTTAATTAACTACAAAAATTCGGCGTTCTTGCCTACGAAAAATAGTAGGAGTCGTTTATACTCACAAACATAAACAAATCTACCAGGCGCTCCTTTACAGAATTGTTTAGTTTTATAGGACAGCGTGACCTCGACGACGCCTGGTATCTGCCGTGGTGGAGTTTGTACTCTAATTGCGTTTGGCGTAATTAGCTGAGGGAGAAAAATTAATGAATGTGACGTACTCAAGGTACGTACGTCATTGCACGTTATTCGTTGCATCGACGAACAAATTGTTGTTTAATTTCGTGTTCTATCGTGTTTCTTGAAACATAAAATTCCGTACCTCGCTCCAAACCAGCATCGAGCCGAAAACGACTTGAAGTCCATCGAAGAAATTCTCTCCAATGATTATTACCGTGGATCCGCCAGATGTCCAACCTTCGTTCGGCGATATCGCTTTTATACACGGCGTTTGAAGAGGTACAGGCGTGTAAAGACCTGATTTGCGGACACACAATTGTCATTGATTTAACAAACGAGTCGAATCTGGCTTAAGCTTAAAATACAAATAAATCGGAGTTTATCGTTTTCTCAAACAAATAACGATAATTGATATATATCGTACATAAGCGTATAAACGACACGGTTTTAAAGTTATACGCAACTGCAAAATTTGAGATTACATCTCCCCGCAGGATTAATTAAAACGATATACAGCGTTAATATCTCAATATTATAGTATGATTAGCCATTTACATTTGCACGCTTGCTGTGTCGCGTCACAAAATTATTCCAAGCATTAACATTCCAACTGTGTGTGACGTAATTTGCCGTAAAATAAATTTCATACACACATAAATTTTATATACGTACATATATATGAAACTTCCGTACACAGTGCAAAGAAGGTACAATACAGTTTACCTAATTCAAGTTCGATCTTTTCAATTCTGTTCGTAGGGGTTCAAAAAAAAAAAAAAAAAAAAGAAGCAAATCCAAAAGTCCAATTTGCACAACAACGAACGACACGGAAGTCTCAAAAACTATGTAAGAAAGGGAGCGGAGAGACGAGCGGAATAGCTGCGATCGCAGCAAGTAAGCTGAGACAGTTAGTTAGAGGGTGGGATACGGAAAATTATCAGAATATTCTGTTTATTCGGTCGAGGCCGTGTGGTAGATATATTTCCCGCGGCGGTGGCGGCAAGGAGAAAGAGTAAGAGAAAGAGAAACGGGCGAAAGCGAGAAGGAGGAGGAGGAGGAGGAGGAGGAGGAAGAGGCTGAGGGTTGGAGTGGCCGGAGAAGGGTTGTAACAAGAAGGAAGGGAGGCGATCGGGCCGCCGGTGTCTCTGCTTGGAATTTATAACCCAATGATATCATTTTGTACCCCGGCGAAGCCAAGCCACCCCCGGTACCAACCCTGGCAGAGCGGAGCCACGGCAGAGTGGCTGACATCATGGTATATTGCTCCCAGTGACGCTCAAACAGTTTCCACTGCTCGACTGCTCGCGCTACCGTGTAAATCTTGAAAGGTTTAAGAGATCTTGGCGTGGCAGACGCGAGTCGTGCGGCGAGTCGGAAAGTTAAGAATCGTATTCCCCAACACCGGCTAAATATTGCAAAATTTAATAGCACCGAAACGATTGATACGCGAATGAAAGGAAGTTGTCCGCAGTTAATACAGATATTAATGGCTGATATTAATCGGTATTCATCGGTGGAAGATAGTTCAAGTGCCGTGAGAGAGTAACACAGACAGAGAGTTGCCATTGTGTAAATGGAGATTCTTGAATGGGACAAAGGTATTTATTGCGTTCAATGTATAAGAAAGTCGTTAAACAGAGTCAGCCACGTTGGCAACCATCCTGCTAGAGAATTGTCGGAGCGAGATGGTATGGGGGGGCAGAAAAGTAGGAAGAGGTAGAGAGCGGTGGAGGAGGTGGAGGAGGGTTGAAAAGAGGGATTCAGTAGAGGAGGCCGGAACAAGCGTACCAACCCGGAATAAATAAAATCCCCCGTGCCACTAGCGAGTGGTAAGGGGATGCTACCCTTGCTACTCCCTTCTACTCACTTTCTCTCTCTCTCTCTCTCTTTCTCTCTCTCTCTGTCTCTCGAGCTACGAGCTCTCTCCTCTCCTCTTTCACCACGAAACCAAACGTGGCCAAAGTCGAAGAGTCGTTGTACTCCGACACGTTCGGCCCGATTCTCTCTGATCACTGTGAGATCGCGCGATAACTTCGTTTACCCCGATAAAGACCCGAGAACTTCGCCGAGAAAGAAATTGCTTTCACTTTCACCGCGAACGGCATCGTTAAGCCTGTGTTTTATGACCAAACTGCTTTCTCTCTCTCTCTCTCTCTCTCTCTCTGCCTGCTGGCTCGATTGTCTAAAGTATATCGAAATCACTTTGGCATTTTCCGCGAGAGTAGATCTCGAAGAAGAAAAGTCCGCCGGAAATCCGTTTCAGCTTTGACAGATAGATTCGAAAGTCTGATTTCTAAAACGACTGCGAGAGAATTGCGTTCGCAGTTACAAAGCTATTCCCTTTGTCCGTGTCCTCTCTCTCTCTCTCTCTCTGTCTCTCCAGATGTTGTTCTGTAAGTGTGCGTTCTCTCCTTTCGTCTCATTGGTATGCCTGTTTCAGCGTTTTGGGAGTTGCTCGCTAGGGAATTTGGAAAGAGTGCTAGCAGGACGACGGGAGCGGCGTCACAGCTCAGTCGCAAAAGCTCGGGGGATGAGATAGCATAAACTTAGCATTCACAAACCAACACCTCGCAGCAACCACTGCTAAAAGAGAGCGAGAGCTCGCCAGAGTGTGAGAAAGACAGACAGACAGACAGACAGAGAAAGAGAGAGAGAGACAGAGAGAAGAGTTTTCTTCCTTTCTTCCATTCTCTTTTATTCCTGTTCTACTTGTGTCTTCCCGCTTGATGGCAGTCGGCCCGACAAAAAGAGGAACGAAAAGATAGGGTAGGGAAAGAAAGCTTCGGAGACGAGCGGAGAGGAGCGAGAGAAGAGAATAGAAGAGGACGGAGCCAGGAGGATAGGAGAGAGCACAGAGCGAACGTGGTGGATCCCTCCTCGTTTTCCCCGCATCCCATTGATTTACATCTTGTCTTGGCGCGGCAAGGAAGAAAGGCTGGAAGAAGAAAGGCTAGGAGAAGAAGAGAAGGCGCGTAATCGAGGGGTGGCCGCGCGATATCAGCCGTTTGTATGCGCGACCGACGCCAAACTTTGCTGAATTGCCCTATGACTCCTTATATCCTATCCTCCGAGCATAGCCCCTCCCCTCCCCCTCCCCCTCCCCCTCCCGCCCCTCTTACGATTCCACCCTCTACTACGGCTCCTCGAGTCGTTATACCGATCTCGAAGAAAACCGACTCACACCGCTCTCGTGCCATTCCCTTCCCTTCCCTTCTCGTACGCGCGTTCGAGGATTCCGCAAGGGAGGGAAACGCCGCTCCAGCCACCGAATCCTCCAATTGTAAACGACGACTATAAATCGGCCGAACAACTATTCCCACGATTACGCGTACGCGATTAATTGCGTGCCCTCCCCCCCCCCCCCCTCTCTCTCTCGTTTAAAATTTCGTCCCTCTCGTTTCAGAGTTATTATTTCACTCTTTAAACTGAACGAATTTTTCGTGTCGCGCAAAGTATGCGTTTATCGAGCAAGCGTTTCATGCATTCGTGCTACAATTGATCAAATGACGTTAATTATTTATTTGATGGTTGTTGTTGGCGATACTCACTGTTGTACTCTCCGGGATCACTGGGATCCAATCGTTTCGTTCTACGCCCGTGTTTGCTGTTGTTGTGAACGAACATGTTGTCCGAGACGGCCAGCAGTGGTCCCTCTACTCCTACTTGCGTGGAAATGACCACCTGTTACATTGACATTCGTTGATGTGAGACGTCAGGTAAAAATTTTCGTAAACTCGGGAGAGAAACGCCTTCAGTTAGATGTTAGATAAAGGTGCCTCGAATCTATCTTAAATCTGAGTGAAAACTGAGTTTCTCTTAACGAAAAGAAGTTACGTTTTCATACTGTCAGAACTGACTTTTTTCATTTACTAAGGAAGTTAAACGTAAAGTTTCTACGTATCTTTTACGTTATTCCAGAATAAATGGAATAAATAGAAATTGATATTGACGTTTACGTGCGTTAATAAAATTTATACAGTCTCTGATGCCTATGAGTTACAACTATCGTCAAGTAGGACACAAAAGGGCGTGAATATATATATATATATATATATATATATATATATATATATATATAAACTATGTCGCACATTACGTGTTGCGTAATTTTATTTACACGTTATGTATGCAAATGCAGTATATATGTTAATCACACCCTTACGAATGAGCCACGTAAAGTTTCTTCGTATCTTTCACGTTATTCCAGAATAAATAGAAATTAATAGTGACGTTTACGTGCGTTAATAAAATTTATACAGTTTCTGATGCCTGTGAGTTACAACTTGTTAAACTATCGTCAAATAGGACACAAAATATGATGTGTGTGTGATATATATATACAGAAACTATGTCGCACATTACGTGTTGCGTAATTTTATTTATACGTTATGTATGTAAATGCAGTATATATGTTAATCACACCTTTACGAACGAGCAACGTAAAGTTTCTTCGTATCTTTTACGTTATTCCAGAATAAATAGAAATTAATAGTGACGTTTACGTGCGTTAATAAAATTTATACAGTCTCTGATGCCTGTGAGTTACAACTTGTTAAACTATCGTCAAATAGGACACAAAATATGGCGTGTGTGTATATATATATATATATATATATATATATAGAAACTATGTCGCACATTATGCGTTGCGTAATTTTATTTACACATTATGTATGTAAGTGCAGTATATATGTTAATCATATCCCTTACGAACGAGCAACGTAACCTGATTTGCCATATTGCGTTATGTGTATTCGCCATGCATTCCGTGACTCTCGTGACCCCCCTATTTGTATGACAGATACTATCGCACAAATGTATGAATATAATCTCATTAAAGCCGAGCCTACAGTTGCCTCCTATAACCAGCTTAGAACAGTGTACTATTTCCTATGTTTTTTTTCCTGCTGAAACGTCAGAGAATTATTTCTTTCCTAATTTTATTCAGAAAATTAGGAAACTTTGTATACAGAACAATTAAAGAAAAATAATTACGCGGTAATTCTATACCCTATATTTCTTTCATCGATAATGCACGTTCTTCTTCGCCTTCCTTTCCTTTTTCCTCAATGCAGACAGCAATACATATTTGCGAACGTGGAGCAGAAGTTCAGACAAATTGAAACAAGGCACGTGGTTAACCCCGGAGTTTCGCGGATGCAAACAAGAGGACGATGATTTTCGGGAGAAAGTAGAAAGAACGTTTATAAAATCGACTCGGGCGGTCGGCAAACGGCCCGAAGTTTTGTCCTTCCGTAACTTCTCAACTTTCTCGGCTAGTTGGCCGCGGTGCCTAGCGCGAGTAACGTCGTGCAAACTTGTCCGGCGCGAGGGTGAGAATAACCCGGGCCGCCCTTCGCCGCCGAGAGAAATTCTCGCATGGAAGAAGGGTGGAGAAGGCGCCGCTGCTAAAATTTTAATTCGCAACGTCAGGCAATAAGCAATTCCTAAACAAATTCGGCGGAACAATAAGTACTTTAACTTTGGTTTGCCTTTGGGCCAAAACCACGCGGAGAAACGAGTCCGCTCGGTGGATTTAAATTTGACGAAAGACGTAAATTTGGAAATTGCACACATTTGGATAATTTCGTCGCGGAGGACGTTGCTTCCGAGAAGACAGAGAAATTAGCGAACAGTTAGCTTCTCCTTCGCTTTTCGTCTCTCTTTCACCCGACGTTGCGAAGAAGGTGGCCAAGAAGAAAGGGAAGGCAAGAGTCGCGCGATAAGGCGGGCCGAACCAATGATGAAGGCGAAAAGACGGGGCGCAAAGTTTTTGGTAATTTATTTTTTAATTCTAGCTTTTGTCTGTGGAAATGGATACGGACGGGGTGGCGAGATACGGCTGTCGGTGAGTAGGAGAGACCGTTATACGAAGGTGGGGGCGGCAGAGCGAACGGATACGGGGGTGGGTCGGTTGATGCCGCGCTGAGCTAATTGCCAACCCCTTGGATTACGTCTCTTGGATGGGGATCTCAACTTGCGACGATGGTCGACCATCGGGAAATTGCTGTCTCCTTCGCCAACTTTTTCTTTCCTCCCTTTCCTTTTTTCTTCCTCTCTCGAAATTAAAAAAGAATGTGCTTCCAAGTGGAAGCTACGCACGATCCTCTGGACGCAATGCGCTACACGCACCATTCAACGATCCAACTAATCCAACAGACTTTTCGTGTTCTCGTGCTTTCATTCCTCCGTCTGTACACACTGTTTACAGAAGTTGCGATACAATTTTCTCATCGCAATAACAGATTTGATTAGAAATTTGATTAGGCTCCAGTTGCTGACCGATGGAAAAAGTGGCAAAATTTCTTAAACGTTCGGATTATTAATAAAAAAAAAAAAAACACATTGATTCAGTCAACTTACTTGGAAGCGTCTCATATCGCGTGGATTGCCGGCGTTCTTAAGGCAGTTCTGGTTGCACTTGAGGAAGAACTTGAGGAAGAATCTGAAAGCAGAGGGGACCGGAGTTAAACGGTTGACAAGGTGCTTAACGCTCTTCAACGCCGAGAACTTAATTAGAACGTGAACTTGGCTTGGAAAGTAAGTCTGAATATTGCATAAGCCAATCGTAAGCCCTGTTCTACTCGCCTCTATTATTCAGCATTTCTCTAGATTAAACCCTCAACCACGTGTTCTCCGACCTTTAGGACTGTACGCTGCATCGCATTTGTACCGCGCTAGCGTGCATGGCTACTGCGTCACTCTAACCAAAATGTCAAATCGAACGTTCTGTCTAAAAGCACATTTCTTTACAATTGTTCCAGTGTTACCCACACTGTCGTGCTAACGTGTTACTAACTCTCCGTTAATTCCAAAGGTCGCACAAACGTTTGAACTTTTCGCGAAGAGGCTATAAATTTGATCGCGCGATCAAACGTTTGTTCATATCGACGTTAACTTGTCTAAAAAAATCAGCGAACTTGAAAACGTTCGCGCGAACTAAATGTTCGCGAGAGCATCATCCCTGGCTGGAGTTGAACGAATTTACACCGTGACGTGAAGCTGACAAGAAACTGGATATGCTTTGCAAACTTGACAACGGTAATTTAACGGGTTGCAAAAGGGAATTCAAGGAGAACATGCGAGGAACGAGAGGCAAGTTACCAAGGCAAAAAGCCAACGAGTCAATTTTCATGAATTATGTAGCGTGTAGGAGGAATATTGAATTTGAGGAAATTTTTGTAGACGCGGGCAATGCTCGTCTGTTTGCAGCGGTTGAGAGTGAAAGGCAAAGGAAAAATTTGCCAAGGAGACGGAAAGAGGGAAACACGGACTATCCACGTGCCTGTGTTGGTAGACTGAGATAGATGAAGAGAGAGAGAGAGAGAGTGGAGAAAACTCGTAGGAAACAATCAGGAGGACCGAGACGATGAAGAGTTCGACGGATGAAGGGGTAGTTTTCTGGGTGGCTGGTAGGCCTGTCCTCCCGGGGGACACCATTGTTATCCCCCTACGGATTGCGTCTATACGATCTCGGGACTCCATCGAAAAATCAAACGCATACCTCCTGCTAGCGACGCCCGCTCTTTTTTTTTTTTCCTTTCTCGTTTGCGCGAATCGCCCAAGCGAAACTGTTGGAGGAACTCGTCTGATTTCACTTCGTCGCATCGCGTCGCCTCGCCTCAATTCCTATCAATACCGCGTTTCTTTACCCGTGCCTTTGTCTCCGCTATTTTCTATCCGCTGTGTTCTATACAGACGTCAAGAGATAAACGGAGAAGCGGAGGGAAAGACTGCACGGGACACCAGTAAACGCCAGTTCGTTTAATTTTATGGACGCTGGCGGAATAAAAATCGTTTAGGCACCGTATTATGCACACGCGGTCCATCATCCTTATCGTTGCGTTGATTTATCTCTCGTTGCCTCTCACGTCACTTTTCATTTCTCGCAAAGTTTAGAAAAAAATGAAAGAAAAACTAAAGCAGCACTGGTGACAGTTTTAAGCAACACCCAGAGACAATTCCTCACAATCTTTTCAAAATGTCATGTTTGTTGAAGTTCTCATAAAGTTCAAGTTCTCATAAAGTTTGGACAAAAATAAAGCAGTGCTAGTAACACTTAACACTTAAATTTATCTTTCACACTGGCGCCAATTGGGTGACGCAAAATTCAAACAATTCTTCACAATCTTTTCAAAACGTTGTGGTTATGTTTGATGCGTTCTCATAAAGTTAAAAGAAAAAAGAAAAAAAAAAAATAAAGCAGCGTTAGTAACAGTTTAAGGAATACCTAGTACGTAAATTTTTCTTTTACATTATTAACTGGACGTTGCAAAACTCTATTTTACAAAATTCAAATAATCGCAATCTTTCAAGACTTAGGGTTTATGTTTGTTACGTTCTCATAAAGTTTGGAAAGAAATAAAGCAATGCTGGCAAGAGTCCAAGTGACACTCACGTAAATTTATTTTTTATATTGGTACCAATTGGGCGTTGCAAAGCTCTATTTCACAAAGTTCAAACAATTCTTCGCAATCCTTTCAAAACGTTAAAGTTATGTTACGTTCTCATAAAATTTAGAAAAAAAAATAAATAAATAAAACTGCGTTCGTAAAAGTTTTAGCAATACGTACCTAGTACGTAAATCTATTTTTATATTGATACCAATTACAAATGTCGCAAAGTTCTATTCTACAAAATTCAGACAATTGCTCGTGATCCTTTCAAAACGTCGAGATTATGTTCGTATGCACGCGTGTATCCTCGGCGTAGTGGCAGAACCGTCAATTCGCTTCTTTTTGCGATATCGCAACGCAGGCAGATAAGCGAGAGCGAGCGAGCGCGCGCGCGCGCGCGCGCCTATTATTATCGCGCATTACGCGTGCTCGGATTATCTAAACGGCGGCAGTTTTATCGCCGGTCGCATGACGCAGCGCGAGTTGTCAACCTCCGAGCGGAACGTTTGGCACGAAATCCATATAGATGGAAAAGTGAAAAGTAAAAACGGAAAACCGATCGGCGCGGCGCGGCGCGGCCCTTGTTCGCGCAGCGAGCGCGGAAGGGAACGACTGGATATATAAAGAGAAAAGGCGCAGGAAGAACAGGAAGGGTGGATATACAAAAAGAGAAAGGGAAAGAAACGTATCGATCTCCTGCTTCATGCTTCTCGTATCTATCCGTATTCATGGATACTATGTACCTCTAGGTTTCGCGTTAACGGGCCCTGCCTGCGCTCGGCCCGTGGCTCTTAGAGCGCCGTGCGAATTTAATTTCGTTTGCTCTTAGAGGACGTTAAGATCCTATCGAGATGCTGGATGGGTATTCAAAGCATTGTACTTTGCCTTATCGTCGTGTGGATCTTGCTCTAAACACGATGTCTCTGCCGTGCCCGAGGCGCGGTGAAGCGGAGGAACAGCCTTCTAATCTTTCGCAGATACGAATCCTATCGACCGTACCTCCGTGTGTGTGTATACACACACACACACACACACACACACTCACGTCGTGTTGTAAGAACCACGCGAAAACGCGTTAACGCTGTCGACGCTACAGAGAATGACGAGCAGCGAGCAGCAAGTCTCATTTTCGCTCAAGTTTCAAAGTGATTGTAGCTCGTTCATCGATCTACCTTTTCAAAGGCATATTTTCCTCTCCGGATGCATTATTTCACACGATATTATAATTCGGATGATTGATAATTCTTTTTTTTCTTTTTTTTTATTTTTTATATACGAAGCTGGTGACACGTAACGCTAATGATTCGCGACAGCCTACGATTCGTACCGACGTTCTATCCATCCCTTCGTTCTCTTTCTTCTTTTTTTTTTCTTCAGAGAGTCGTTCTCTTCCTGCACGCTGTCCTCGGAGTATTGGCTGTTAGGAGCTAATGGATTGCGTTACCGACTGATTCAAATGCGAACTGGATTTCATTCTAAGCTCGATGGGGCGACAGTATCGGCGACATTGTAACGGGAACACGGCGAGCAAGAAGGGCGGGAAGGCCAGTTTCTTACAGGGGCTCAAACTCGATTTCGATCATCTATTAGATTTTTCTCTCCTTCGGCGATGCTTTCCGCGAGCTTGCGCCAGTTTTCACGATAAAAATCTATTCTGGATCGTCGCCTAACGCAGCCGGGAGGTGTGTATTTTACGTCGTCGAGGCATCCGATCCGGTTAAAGATCGTTTGTTTCAGCAACGTGAAGATTTTCCATTTAACGGTGAAAGAGTTTCCATTTAAAGCGGATGTTCTTGAAACGTCTGAATATCAACGATGCTGCAATTCAATGTTTCGCGAAATTCAACTTGAAACATGGAGGAGAGGAATTGCGGAGTGGAAAAGAAGAGAAAATGTGAAAAACAAAAAGCGCAGAACGAGGCAAAAAGCTTCTCAAGTTTAACCACTTGCGCTGGCAACTGATTGCGGACCATAACGAGTGACCAAACCGTATACGACAACTCGTCGGTATGATATCACTGGATAATTAATACTGAAAATTATTAAGAAAGAAATTCTCAATACGTGCTGTTGCTCTGCGCTGGCAAACTGATTGCGGACCATAACGCAATAAAATCGTCGCTTTCTTTCTCTTTCGAACTCGTCGGCACGATGTCACTGGATAGAAATGATTGAGAAGTAATAAATTTATTATTTGGTTTTGCCTATTTTGTTCTACCTAAATATACTTAAAATTGAGAAAATATTGCAATTTTGGGACAAAAAAAAAAAAAAAAGAAAAGAACAAGAGGTTAATAAGCTTAGAAGAACAGGATCGCTGTATGAAGGCAAGCGAGCTCGGTGCCGCAATTTAAAGTGTTTTATCGGTAAATACGAGGAAACGAATCGGTTGATTCTTGCCGTATTGGTCGCTGGATTCGGCTGCTAACGAATTGACACGGAATAAAATATACAGGGGCCGACCGATTGAGAAATCATTCCCAACCTACCTTCCGATCGCGTACCGATACCTTTCCGTTGCCTCTCCGCTAAAATGAAAATAAAACGCGGCAACACGCAGCGGAAACGCAGAGGGTTGCGCGCGATAGGAGAAGGGGAGACAGAATGGCAACGAGAAACCTGCACCGTTCGCTGTTTCCAGTTTTAACAGTATACAACTTCGCAACGTGGATGAACGAACGAGCCAGAAAAAAATAAACGACGCAATGAAAAAAAAAAAAAAAAAAGAGCTAAATATTGGGGGTTCGCGGTAAGGGAGAGAAGAAAGAGAGAGAAAGAGGGAGGGGGGCAGGTAAACAAAACAGAATGAATTCAATCAAACCTTGCAGTAAATCATCGGCACTTGTGCAGCGGTTTGTTAATATTTCCCCTTTGTAGCAATTAGTAGCATTTTTCTAACTGTATCGAAGAGGATAATTTTCTGTCCGAGAAAGTAATTTGCAACGAAATGTTCTCGCGTCGAAAGAGAGATAAATATGTTTGTTGCGTGACAGATAGACATGTATGTACATTTCGACCGCAATGATAAAGAGGATGTTGCGAAACTCTTAACCTCTTGCGCTGGAATGACGTGCACATTGAGAATTTTTTGTCCGAAAATTGCAATATTTTCTCAATTTTGAGTATATTTAAGTATTTTAGTTAATTTATTTAAGTATTTTATATTTAAATATATATCAAATGTGGTAAGTGTTTTATATTTAAGTATATTTAAGCATTTAATTAACCCAGGCAAAGCAAATAATAAATTCATCACTTCTCAATAATTTCTTAATCCAGTGTCGTCATACCGACGAGTTCAAAAAGAAAGCGACCAATTATTGTATATTTGGTCACTCGTTATGGTCCGCAATTAGTTGCCAGCGCAAAATGGTCAAAGCCATCACGCGTTTCTGATTAATCTCAGTTAATTTTTCGCGGAGAAATTCAATGAAGCATGACACGTGTGTGAATTTCTTACGACGCTCGCGTAATTATTTTCCCCGAGTTATTTACGCGTTATCGACACGTACAGCGGCGCTAAGGCGAAAGTAGATGCCTTCTGATCTACTAAATATATTTCGACCAGGGGTGAATGGATATAGGGGGCTTACTTGGGGACTTACGCGTAATAGTTCCAAATAGGGTGGCATTACGCGTATCAGAAATCCATTTCCTCCCGCGTTGGAAAATCTTTAATCATGTTTTCGGCTCCCTAAGTATATCCCCTTCTTTTCTGTTACTACAAAAGGAGCGAATAATGCAACGTTAGGTCAACGGGAAATTTCAGAGTGTCACGTCTCATTTGCCTCTTTATAGTCTCTATATTCTTCGTCGTATAGCAAAGGCAGCGAGGTTATTTTTATATTTAAACCTTTGTCGAACGATCGAAAGTTACGAAATGTGCCTTTCGAGGAGGAACGCGTCGATGGAAATGAATTTCTTTAGGCGTTAATGAGAAATTCTGCTGTGAGAAGGACTCCACCGTGTCTCGAAGGAATACCGGTAAGTAAGAAATTCTGTCTGTTCAGTGGAATAGGAGGCGTGTTCGATAGAGTACTAATCACCCATCCAAACGACAAACCTCTACTCAGCAGTCGTATTAACAATGTATCTCGGCGGTAGGTAGCCCTCAGGGATGTCTTCATTACGGTCATTGTTATCAAGCTCTAAGAGAATTCGCAATCTCATTATGGTAGCGGGTGTTAGTTATTGGACTGTCGGACCCATTGAACTCGATCGATCTCATACAGCTTCTTACCAGTTTTTTTTTGGCTCGCTTCCGGTTCTTAGGTACAAAGAAAAGAGAATGAAGTCGGCTTTCGTGTCATTTCCGACGATACATTATTAACTGAGTGAAAGAAAAAAAAAAAAAAAAGAAATTACTCGATACAAGGTCGGACGCAAGACACAAGGTAAACGAAGAAAAATCGAGGCTGTACAATATTGGCGACTGTAGACAGCGTGTGGAGCAATTTGCCACTACTTTGCCGAGGAAAGACACGGCAAAGGTACGCCCCGTTCGATCGGATATATAATTTTAGTAAGAAAACGCCCGGGAGTAATCGCGAGTGCATAATGCAGACGTGCAGAACGTCAATTAGTAAGAATGTATACGGAGGTCCGTAAGGCATAGGAAACCACCTAGAGCTGTATACCTTGCATACACCTTAACTGGGGTTAGTAAGGGGTTAGCAAGGTATCAGGGGATGCTTAATGTTTAACTAGCCTCCATTACGCCCCCTGCACCGGTCTTCTTGAAATCTCCCACACACCCTCACCCACCCCCTGCTTCGCAACACGCCGTCATCCAGCATCCACCGACTCGTTCCTTCAGATCCTCTCCTACAGGAAGTATTATAGATAGGAAACAGCTAAGAAGGATCACACGTAAGCTATCGGTTAATTCAGGAAATTATTTCCCGCGTACGAAAGGTTTGTTCGGATACGCCCGATCGTTCAGCCCGTCCATTTCTATCGTCGTTCCTTGACTACTCGACTTTCAACGTGAACTATCGTTTCAAAACAGCCAGAACCGTTCTTTCGCGTCGGAACTAGGCAGTTTGCAAGTTTCGTTCGACCGAGTAATCGATGCCTGGAACGTCGTCTAACGTGAGATAAGTAGGGCACAGTGTTTCGTTTTATCAAGCAGAGTATTCCAGCGGACGTCGGTCACGGGTCCGTGAAACGGGCATTAATTTAATTTACAGAAAAGTCAACATTTCGGGCAAGTTGAGAAAATAACGTGACGTGGCACGTGTGCGAGGAAGGACCACTAACAGCGGCCCTTGTGATATCGCTGTTTAATTTTCTCTTAGCGGAATGTCGGCGTAAATAGGAGGTGGACTGAGAGTGCAAGTAGAATAAATTCACGGCTGAGCGGACAAGAAGTTATGAATGTCTTTACTCAGCCGCGCTCTTTCCAACCACCGCACTAAAAATTCAAAATGCGCCGCGCAATATCAATGAAAATTCTCGCACCTTGCAGCGTCTCTAAGCGTCTACTTCGCGTTTTACCGAAACCCTGAAACTTTAATCTCAAAATATTGTCAGCGACGCTCGATTGAACACGAAAGAGAAAAGAGTACTCGCCCCGATCGTTGTGGATGGAACGTCGTTTGCGAAATCAAACACGTCTGTTAATCGGCAGTCCCGTCGAAATGTATTTTGTATTTCGGGACGGTCGCTTTTCGTATGTTTACAAAAGGAAATCAGGCGCCGCGCCGCGCCGGGCAATGTGTAAAGAGGGTAACTTAACCGAATTCCTGTCAGTAGCAAGCGAGAGAGAGAGAGAGAGAGAGAGAGAGAGAAAGAGGGGGAGAGTTCCGTTTACCTAAGTCCTAAGATGGGTGAAGCTAAGGCTATTCGGCAGGCACTACCGAGGTACTGCATAATTCATACGTAAGTAATACGTCTTACTAACTAGCATATCCCGAACTAACGTACCCTGTCGTGGTTCTGTGTTGTGTAGCCCTTCCCTCCCACCCCCACCCCCACCCTCCTTGCTCCTTGCTCCTTGTGCGTTTCACAGTCCCCTCGTCACGACAGCGAGATATCCCTAATGGCAGTCTATCATATTAGCTACAAGACGGCTCGAGAGGCCGGCTGCTATAACTAGATTTGCTTTGCACCTATGGTACATCAACCGACGATTTACTATCTATCGCGTAGTCGCTGTTACATAATACGAATGTTAACACCGGTCGCCCAAGCGACGCCGACCAGTCTACAACTCGCAATTCCGACCTCTCTATGGAATTGCACGAGCATCGAGAATTTCGCGTTTGCAGATCGTGTCGAAATGAAGAGTCCACAATTTAAGAGACGACCGAAATTCCGTGCCACTGTCGAAAATTTTCCAATCGTTGGAACGAATGAAATTTGTACAACTTGGTCGGGAGAAAGTGCAGTATCAATTCCTCCACGTTTAATTTCCACGTTTCGCGGACGCGGGTGTGTCCGAACTCGAACTCGGGTTTTCCACGAACGAGTAGAGGGCCAGCCGAAAATTGTTGAATTATGTCGTAACGCCTTAGGCGTACGCTGTCCGAGCAAGGCGCGAGTCATTTCCATAAACGCATCAGAACCTCCACCGGCGTAAACTAACTTACCGCCGACGACGATTCGTACACGGATGTAGCGAGTGTGCCCGCGATTTATTAATGTCTGCATTTAGATACGGAGACCCCGAGGGCTCGGTGGGGTTGGTCGGGACCCTCTCAAGTTCCTACTGTCAAATATCGACAAAAACGGCCGTAAGTCGCGCATGCTCCAGCACACGTGTGTATGTGTGTGTGTGTGTGTGTGTGTTCCTCCACCGAAGACAAAAATGTCACGCGTACCGAAAACACACATCCCGTTCCCGTGGCTTTTCAAGCTCGATTTCAAAAAACGTAGAACACTTATACTTGAATATTCTATATTTATTTAAAAAACACGTTTATTGTTGCACGTTCCATAGTGTTTTTTTTTTTTAAATGAAATTAATATTCAAAGACAATATAAAGCTGTAACGCTCGCAATTGCTGACAAGCGACTTAACGACACGTGCCACGGCTGGAAGTAACAGAGGTTGCTGTAGGTTTTCCGGAAGCTGGCTTAATCTCGGTTAACCTCGTTGCACGGTCATGAAGTTTGTCGTTGAAACAGCAAGGGGGAGGAAGAGGAGGAGGAGGAGGAGGGAGGGGGGCGGGGCACGGAGGGGTAAAATGTGATTTTAATATTCGCGGCCCCTTTGAGGAAACTCACGACTCTACCTTAACAGGCTTACGGAGGGTACCCCCTGAACCTTGTCTACACCCTCCCGCGAGAACGGCATCCCGCTTTGAGAGGCACACCTAGTTTCAAACTCGGTAAAATCTGCAACTCTGTCTCGCTCGAGAACTTCCCTTTACTCTCCTTCCTTGACATTCAACCGTTCTGATTTTATTCGGCGCTTCGGGCCAGCGACTTGTTACGCTTTTCCCTACTCGTATCCAGGAATCTTTAGCTACCTGACAAATAACTGGTGGATGGATCGTACATCTAATACTTGAAAGTTCTCTGTCCCTCTCTTTAACCTTCTGCGCTGCAGTGACGTGCCACGCATGTCGAGTGCGTTCCAAATTCTTTGTAATATTTTCAATATATTCAATTTTAAATATATTCAAGTATTTGATTTAAGTGTGTTTAAATATTTTAGTATTTAAGTACATTAAATATAGTAAGTATTAGTATTTTATTTAAGTATATTTAAGTATTTTAAGTATATTTAAGTATATTTAAATATATTAGTAATTTTATTTAAGTATTTTATATTTAAATATATCAAATATGGTAAGTATTAGTATTTTATTTAAGTATTTTATAGTATTTTATTTAAGTATATTTAAATGTTTAATAATTAAAGTGTGTTTAAGTATTTCAGTATTTAAGTATATTAAATATAGTAAGTATTAGTATTTTATTTAAGTATATTTAAGTATTTTAATTATATTTAAGTATATTTTAGTATTTTAATTATATTTAAGTATATTTAAGTATATTAGTAATTTATTTAAGTATTTTATATTTAAATATATAAAGTATGGTAAGTATTAGTATTTTATTTAAGTATTTTATATTTAAATATATTTAAGTATTTAATTAATCCAGGCAAAGCAAATAATAAATTTATCACTTTTCAATAATTTCTATCGAGTGATATATCGACGAGTTCAAAAGGAAAGCGACGAATTATTATATACACGGTTTGGTCACTCGTTATGGTCCGCAATCAGTTGCCAGCGCGAGTGGTCAAACTGCACTCGCATGGAGTTCAGAAAACTGTCCATCGACAACATGAAAGAAATACGATTCTGATACAAAAACACGGAAATTTGACCAATTTTCGTGATACCTTCGCGAATAAAAATTATCACGATTAATTACAACGTGTATCCTCAACGACGAAACGCGCGAGAATGTGAGTGTGCTCGCGCACATTTTTTCTCGTGAAAGAGCGTAGAATCCAACGCGATGAAGGTTGTAAACCCTCGTGGCTCGTATCGAGATAAGGTATCCTGCGGACGACGGTTCACCGCGTTCGCGTTCCTTTGAAAGCGATCGTGTTGCAGCGAACGGGCAGACGCGCGGGTCAAAATCGCGCGCGGCCGGAATAAACGAATTTTCAGAAGGGAAGACGAGAGAGGGGCAAAAAAGTAAAATGACAAGAAAGCGAGTTGTAGGTTATCGTCGAACGGAAGAGGAGTTTGGGAGGTTAGCAGTCGCCATGCTAGCAGGACATGAAAGCACGCAGGACACGACGCTGTGGCGGGCCGTACAGGGGTTGCCATGGTGATCTCATGGGGAGGGCATTCGCCCTCTCTCACCCTCACCCGACCAAGATAATGCCGCCTGCCTGCCTGCCTGCCTGCCTGCCTGCCTGCCTGCTTGCCTACCTGCCTGCTTGCCTGCTTGCCTGCCTGCCTGCCTGCCTGCCTTTCTACCGATGTTGCTACCAACTGCCGCGATATCAGAAGCTCTAGCAATAAAGCAAACGTCCATGCTCGCACGGAAGTTTACGAGAGACCCGGTTTTCGAGTCGCGCGATTACGAGGCGACAACCTGCTCCGCACTTTGTCTTTGTCTCTCTCGCATACTGAAATTTCCTTCGGCGTTTCCACGGTGTCTTCGAGGGATCGCTATCTCGCGAACGTTGCGCCAATAAATAAACAAAGCTACGCTTCGTTTCGTCGACGAAACGTGATCAAAGAGAGGTTGCTATCGACGATCAAATCCAAAGTTTCAAATGTTCGCCGTGTCCCATTGCTTACAGTCAGCAATTGTGAATTATGTTTGATCATGTCGGTCGGAGTAAATAGATAATTCGGATTATACGTTGGTGGTTGATGAGAGAGAGAGAGAGAGAGAGAGAGAGAGAGAAGCGCAGGCAGTAACTTTCTGTCGTTCCCTCCGTTGCTGCTGCCTCGGTCGGACATTAAAACGTACGGGACACGGATGCTTCGACAAAGTGTCGTCGTATTTTTGGTTTACAGCGTCTGAAGGTTGCCGAGGAGAGACGTGGAGCCAAGAGGGCGGAGGAAGAGCCGGTCGGCGGTGCGAGGGTGTACCTGAGCGCTTCAACGATTACGGGGGTGGAAAGTGGGTGGCTCGGTGGATACGGGGAGTGATACCAGTCCCAAAGGTGTCGTTACAATTAGACAGCGCTGCCAACTGCTACGGCCTCAACCGCTAAATAACTTACCGGTGCTGACAACCTGACCGCACACTGTTACCGCTCATCCTGCCGCATACATTTAACTGTAAGTCTACTCGTGCGAGGGACCTTTCGATCATTGATCGATACCCTTTCCTTCGCTATTTCTTTTTCCTTTCTTTTTTTTTTTTTTTTTTTTTTTTAACAATCGAAGTCAACGGCGTTGTTTCAACTTTCGAGCGATTATATTTCCGATGAAAAGCAGTTTCTACAAAACGACCGATGCTGACTCGCCATTCAAATCTTTTGATAATTTATTTTGCTTGATGTCATTTAGTTTGTGCTCATATTTAGCTCGAACACCGATAGGAAATGTGAAAGAAAAAAAAAAAAGGAAAAAGAAATGGGGACCACTGTTAAGAAGAAGGGACACGTTGCGCTTGCGTCGACTGTTTAGAACTCGAACGCTGGCAGAAAGAGGTGACGAGGAGGCGAGGAGAAAGAGGATAGACCTCTGAAGGAAGAGGACGGGGTGTCCCTGGAGTATCGACTTGCCCCACGGGACTCGGCAGTCGATAGTCCCGCGGGATTCACGGTCTCTTTCTCGATCCTGCGAGTCTCGTTACTCTTTCTTTTTCTACCGTCTTCTGTTCCTCCGTCTTTCTTTTCTCCTTTTCCGCCGGAGCCCCTCTCTTTGTTCCTCTCGCGCGGTCCGAGTCAAGCTTCCATAGGTCACGGAGCCAACGCGTTCAGAAAAGAAATAAAAAGGGCAGCGAAAGTAAAAAAGTGATTTCGTTTTGAAAATTCTTTGAGACGATGCTTTCGAATCTCTTCTATATATATATATATGTATTAAAGGATGACGACACACAAAAGAAAATATACGTGAAAAAAAAAATCATATATAAAGATAGATTCAAGCAATTTTTAATCTTAAATTTCAAATTCGATTCAGTATTTGCGATACGAATGTCGAATGTAAAGGCAATAACGGTAGTAATTTTCAGTCGTCGTTGGATTAAAAAAAATTTACTTTTACAGTGACATTAATATATAAAGACAGCAACGACAGATTCAAGTAATTTTTTGTCGCTGAATTAAAATAAATTTACTTTCAACGTTAAATATAAAGAAATAACGATTAAAAAAGTAAAGACAGTAACGATAGATTCAAGCAATTTTTAATCTAAAAATTTCCAATTTTAAGTTTTAAATTCGATTCAGCATTTACGACAGAGTCGTAGCGTAATCGCTAAATTGTTAAAGAGCAAACCATCGAAACGGTACGAATGCCGAACAATCACTATTGGCCGAAACGCTAAGCGCTGGAACTGCGGATACATTACAATAATCGCTGATTCCATATTCACATGCGTAAACAGCAACAAACACGCAACGAATGAATTTACGTACGTACATACGTAGTTGCAGAGGTCGTTTTCTTTGCTGCGAATATTCAGTTAGCAACGATTTATCGAAAGAACAATAGCAACGCGTCAACGTTAATATAGATAGGAGCACGAAGTAAGTTATCCGGAGGAAGTGGAGCTCGCCCAAGATTGTATAAAATTCTATATTTCGTTTCGGTGGCCGCCTTCAACTTCGTGCCTACGATCGCCAACCCTCTTTCAGTCTAGCACCCTCGTACAAAAGGTTGCCTGCTCTGCCTCCGCCTACCGAGAATTATCTGCGCAACTTACAACCCCTATTTTTTCCCATCTTCTGCAGATTCTTCTCTTTCCCCCCCCCCCTTACCGAACCAACCGTTTCCAAGACCGCGTGCCAAACTGGAAAATGAAAGTGAAAATCGCACGTTGCGATCCTCCGTGTCCAGCGACACGAATTTCCCATTTCTCTCGTCAAATTGCTCATATACACGGAACTGTTGCACTTTGATAGCGGATTCTGATGCACTCGCGATTGGGAAATTTGGACAGTTTGAATTGAAATGGCGAGATTCTCTCAAAGGATAGGCGAGATATCAGAGAATCGGAGATCGGACTTTTGGGGGAATTGGGATGACGCGAAAAGGACTGGTAGAGAGTCATGATATTTTTCTTGGAGTAGGTTTGGGAAGAGTACGGGGTCGGTAGGAACAATTGAAGCAGTCGAAAGCCATCACGCAACGGCGCGGCGTGGCGTGTACGTGCGGAGGTGGCAGAGGTATTGGCGCGTAGGGAAGCGTGGTACGATCGAAAGAAAGGAAAGAAGGCAGCCCCTCTCCGTTCCGAAGAGGGAAGATTCGAAGGGTGCGTAGGCCGTAGGAACCCTCGCGGTTCCTCGGCCACCCTCCTACCCTACCCTGCCCTACCCTACCCTACGGGGTCCGTTCCGTGCTCGAGTACGGAAATTCGCAAAATGTCCTCCTCGTTCGGTAATATGTTACACGGCTGCACAAGTATCGTCCTGAACCACCCCCGAGTCCGGCCTAGCCTCGTTCACGAGGGACAGAACTTTCGCCAGCCGGTCTACCGGAGAAGGAGGTCTCCAGAGACTTCCATTTTGACTCTGGGGATTAGGCGTGACTCCGCCCATTCGCAGCCAAAGTTTTGACCCTCGCTTGTTAGACAGAGGAGAAAAGCCACGAGATATTGATGACTTGCCTCCTCTCGGCTCGAGCAGGAAAGCCAGAAAGAAAGAAAGAAAGAAAGAAAGAAAGAAAGTAACTGCCAAAGCTCGGAGGAGAAGAAGAACCTAGAGGACCTACGGTTGCAGCCTCTTCTACGTACGCAGCTGTTGGCATCGTCCTGGCAATCCTTCTCACGATATACACACGTATATACAGGGTGTCATGTAACTGGTGGTACAAGCGGGACGGTGGTGATTCCACATGAAAAACTGAATAAAAGGTACAGAATAAAATTTTCTCACGCGAAGCTTAGTTCCCGAGAAAAATGGCTTCGAAGGTTCATTGAGTACGCGTGCACTTGATCACGATTCAACTCAACGGATTTCATTATCATCTCTACTAACATTTGTAAACACTCCCAATGTTCGTACGCAAGGGCACAGAATTTTTTATTTTTATTTTAGAAATTGTTGGAACTGATGTCCACGTTGTTGCGTGCATAACTGTGCTCTTCTCATTAAATTTCTACGAACATTTTATAACGTTTATTATTTTGTTTGTCGTTTCAATGTTGCAAACGCTATAATACTTTTTTCCTTTCAATTGTTCAACGTTTGCTATGTCGCTAGAATACACCACGGATTTAACATGACCCCATAAGTAAAAATCTAGCGGTGACAGGTGGATCGGGGGATCGTGGTGGCCAAGGTATTCTTCCATTGCGGCCAATCTAATATTGGTAGTTTTCGTTTAAAAAAATTTCTCACTTCACGACTGAAATGCGATGGTACTCCATCTTGTTGGTAAATTAAATTTCTTCGAATTTCAAGAGAAATCAGTCTTCCAATAATTGAGTTGAATCTTGATCAAGTGCACGCGTGCTCGATAAACATTCAAAGTTACGTCGGAAACAAAGCTTCGTGTGAAAAAATTTTATTCTAAATTTTTATATATTCAGTTTCTCAGCTGTAGAATCACCACCTTCCCGCTTGTACCACCAGTTACACGACACCCTGTATATACTCACGACGAGAGCAAGCGTTGTCGCGCAAATGCATCGTCATTACCTAAAATTGTTTCGGCCTCAAGTGCCAAATGTATCGCCGCGTTGCGGATTAATTGATACTGGGCTTCTCGCTCGCCAGCCACGGTGATAAGATTTGTGATTGAGCGCGTTTCTAAGTGGGTAATTGACGTGGTGGATCGTTTATCAAGCGGATACGAGAACGCGCCTCGTTCCTCGGATCCACGATTCACGATTACGTTACACGCAACCTTGCGTATATTAATTAATTTTCATCGAGATAAGTGGATTTGAATTGTAATTACACTCGCGTGGCACAGTGTTGATAAAGTAATTGAAAATGCTTCGACGCGTGATAAATTATGCCAATTATACGTAAATATGATTCTTACGACATTTCTCTCACTCTCTCTCTCTCTCTCTCTTTTTCTCGAACGAACGATGAAATCAACGTTCATCGATGGAACGAAAACGAAACGAACACGCTGTACATACATCTAGGCAGGTATATACGCGTTTCAGGGAGGCACGCGTGTTTTCTTTATTCCCTAGAACATTGTGTATAAAGCTGGTGTAAGGAGTGGCACAAAGTTTGGGGTTGGTCGGACAACGGCATCATAAGTCGGGAGTGGTTTGAGGGAGATTGGGTGGCAGTTGGGGTGGCGAGGGTCTCTGGAGGCAGCAGGCTAAATATATCCACCCCCGACAACCCTCGAGGGAGAATGTCAAGACAACATGGCCGACGCCCGTCATCCCACTAGCAACTCCATGTGTACACTAGACCATGTTCGACCAGCCTCGTGCCTCAAGAACGTTCAAAGACTGCGACGTCGTTTTATTAGACGTAGCTACTCGCTCGTTTCCGTCCTTCGATTCTCTCTCTCTCTCTCTCTCTCTCTCTCTCTTTCTCGCGCGCGCGCGCGCGATCGTCCATCACCGTGCCACGTACGCCTAATTCGTCGAAATCGATTTGTTTTCGCTCGCCGGGAAAAAGAGAGATTCGGAGAGAGCATCTGCCTTGGTTTCCGTGCTCGAGCAGCGAGATTATGTTCCCGGGTCACGAGTAAGTACAATCGTGGAGAAAGCCTCGTAAAAAAAGCACGTCGGAAGAATTTACATTATTGCCCCCGAGAGCGGTATCAGGTAATCACGGAATTCATCGCCGACAATCGGATTTCGAAGAAGCTTGAAAAGCAGTTCAGGCGGAAACGATTTCGAGTCGAATCGATGCCGGATCGGGCGGCGCGGCAACGCGGCGTGACAATTTCACGCGGGACGAAGGAGAGCGAAAGAGAATCGCGGTAGCAGAGAAATATACGGCAGAGATTAAAAGTAGCAGGTGGGGACGGGAAAGTCTACGGGGAAAGAAAGCTCGAGGAGTAGAGTAGGTATCGCTAGTTGGGGAACAACCGAGGAGAGGGTTGGCTCGAAATTAGCCACCCTCAGGATTACCCTGAATTAACAAATTGAAAAAAGTCACCTCCCCTCGAGCGGTTCTTAAAGGAGCCGGAGTCTGGTCGCGTCGCGCCGAAGATCCCGCTGTCCCGACTACGCAGTTTGCCTGCCTTCCTTCCTCCCTTCCTTCCTTCCTTCCTTCCTTCCTTCCTTCGGCTTAAAGCACGATCCTCGCCGTTGGGATATCGGGCCAACAAATTCATGCAAATGCTACTTGGCTCCGCCGTAACTGCGAGATACGTACATCCTCTCTCTGTACTACGCCTTTGTACGCCTGTGTATAGGTATGTATAGCCGCTGGTACTGCGATAACGCCACTGTGACGTTATACACGGTGGGTACGCGTCGATGTGCTTAAACCCCCCGATGCCGCGCGAACAAATTCACCGTCAACGTTTTTGACAAAACGCGTATCGATGCGTCGATTAATTAACAAACGTTGCTGTCCAACAACAGTCGACAGTCTACGAACACGCGTCTCGCGGATTAAACAAATTCCAGCGATGTGCGAGTATCGTCGTACGTGCCTAAGTGAGAAATTGCACGTACAGGAAAAGAAGAAGAGATACAACGCTTGTCGAGGATACTAAACTCCGGGAATCTGTTTGTACGTAGGTTTGTTTTGACAGCAGTACGTACGTACTTACAGTGATTGTGACCGACAATCGATGTACAGCGCGCCGTTGTGCCGGGGAACCTTTCCGCGGTACGTGCCACGAGTACGGAATCTTTTTCGTAAAGCCGGCATGAAATAACTGCGCCAGCGAATTGTCTGCATAAAATATTCAGAGGTAAGGTGAGGAACCGGTAAGATGGCTACGCGTACGGATACCCTTCGTATACCCAGCGCCGTTATACGTTCCAAAAAGTGCCGAGAGGCCGAGTTTCCTTCTCCCTCGATTTCCTTCCCTTCCCTTTTATTCTCACGGATACACATTTCTCCAATACGATCGACCCCACCCCCCCCACCCCCACCCCGTCAGACGGAAACAAATCCTACGTCCAACACTTGATAGTGTTCTCCTCGCCCGGTACACCGAAATTCTATTCAACGCTGTTGTTATTTTTCTTATTCTCGACATTTTCCCGAACATTTTCGACGATTTTTCTTTAGATTCTCTCAGTCTCGATAATTGCCACGTTGGCTTCAATTTCTCGGACCTCTGCAGAGGACCTGGCTCTGAAAAGAGTGGTTGCAAAGCACGGCGACGAATCGCGAGAGCAGAAGAAAAGAGAGAATCAGGAGAATAGGAGGAGCGTGAGCGGCCGTAAAATCGAGCGTCGTTTGCGTTTTCTATTTAGCCATTTCGGATAGCCAGCCTCCCTCTGTCCTCCCCTTCGCGATGCTTTCCCACCGATTCTCTTCGGCTCGGTCGCCATCGTCCCAGTAGACGAGCGACACGAATTGAATTCCACGCGATACGGGTAGTTGGATTTACATGGATACTGAATGCGCACAATCCTCGACCGCCGGACTTGTTTTCTTATAAGACTGCAGACCTCTTACCATCAACGTACCGATTGATATCGATCAATACGCTGCAAGTACAAATTCTTTCGCGTTTGAATCACGCCGCGCTGCTCCATTCTCCACTCGAGAAGAGTCACCGGTGTGCCATTTCAATAAAAAAAAGAAACAATTCTGCCGTTTAACTAGACTTTCCCAATATCTTCCCAACGACCTACATTTTTATCCATTTTATCCTACATTAACCATTAACTTGCGCTGGCAACTGAGTGCGGACCATAACGAATGACCAAACCGTATATACAATAAATCGCCGCCTTCTTTTTCAACTCGTCGGTATGATATCACTGGATAGAAATTATTGAGAAGTAATAAATTTATTATTCGTTTTGTCTAAATTCGTGTTGTATTTAAATATACTTAGAACTGAGAAAATATTGCAATTCTGGGACAAAAAAAATTCTCGACGTCATTCCAGCAACTGATTGCGGATTACCATAACGAGCGATCAAACCATATACAATAATTCGCTGCTTTTGAACTCGTTGGTATGATATCATATGATAGAAATGATTGAAAAGTAATTTAACAAATTTATCATTTGTTTTGCCTGAGCTATACTTAAATATACTTAAAACTGAGAAAAAATATTGCAATTCTGGGACAAAAGATTCTCGACGTGCGTGGCACGTCATTCCAGCAACTGATTGCGGACCATAACGAGTGACCAAACCGTATATACAATAATTCGCCACTTTCTTTTTCAACTCGTCGGTATGATATCACTAGATCGAAATGATTGAAATGTAATTTAACAAATTTATCATTTGTTTTGTCTGAGCTATACTTAAATACACTTGAAACTGAGAAAAAAATATTGCAATTCTGGGATAAAAAAATTCTCAACGTGCGTGGCAGGTTAAATGCTCTGTTTCTCGTAGCAGCTTTGGACAGTTCAAAGTTAAACATTAAACGTTTTTGAACATCCGATCGATCAGTTCGCTGTTTATTCGTTCGTATTCAAATCGATCCCCCTTAACATAAACGTCGAAATTGAACGTAATATTCGTTTAATCTTTAACGCGGGCAACATGAAAATGCGAGCCGGGGCGGAGAGTACGAGGGAAGAAAGGAAAAGTGGCAAGGTTCGGTTGCTCCTTTTCCAGAGGCGGCGCGACATAGAGAGATCTAGCTGGGTCTTCGATTGCTACCTATACGCGAAGGGTGAACCTGTGTGCAAGGATGCCTATCGGGAACGCCGTTTGCCGTACATTTATTGCCACCGCCACCCTCCGCGCTTTCCCCGGGTTACGACGTTATATTTGATATTGGGTAGACTCCGTATACGTATCATTGGTGTCGTAAAACCTGCCGTAAATAATATTAAATAAATGTAATACGCTCAGTAAAATGCCACTTAGCTTCACTCGTTCAAGCTCCAGCGTTACGCGGCGCGTCCCGCCTGCAGAAACTTTAGCATCTTCGGCGCGTTGCGTCGAGAGAATGCAGGAGAGATTTTTTTCAAAGAGGAAAAAAAAAAAAACAGAAAGATCTTTTTCTTATTTCAAATTACAACTGCAGATCCGGTAATTCCACGTGAACCGTCCACGGAGATGCTCGTCTCTGATACACAGGGAACACGAGCAAGAGAATACTCTTCTCTTCTCTCCTCTTCTTAGCTCTAGCTTACTCTATTTAGATAACGATAGACAGCAAGCGCAACTTGCGATTGTACGGTATCGTATTCAAGTTTCAGAGTATACAGGATGAATAGAAAAAAAAAAAGAGTAACTTCTAGGGTAGATAGTAGATGGTCGAAACTTGAGAAAAAAATCTTAATAAACGTAGGTCGAAAACTTAATAGTTTCTAAGTTATAAACGATTTTTTGCTTTCTGCTCTCTACCTGTATTATTATTATTATTATTATTATCTTGAGATGCAATATTGCTGGACAAATACACATCATTGTTGTCAGTGGACAGTAGCAAAATTAATACAGCGCAGTGAAAATGACATCGTGCTAATCCAATAGAGAATATTACTCTTCAGCTGTCAATGGTAGGGAGGAATTACATAAAAAAATATTATACAAAATGCTCGTGAAAAAGTTAGAATCACATCTTTTGAAAGACACGTTTAGACAACCCCCATGTAATCGAAAAAAAAAAAAAGAAATTACAAGGTAAACTACTAGCTACGTAGAGTGTGAGAGCTCACTCTGTGCACCTGTCGGTAATGCAGCGGGAATCGAAATTTCCATCATCGTTGATAAAAATGTATTAACGTTCATGCACGTACACGTGTTTCCAGCAATGCGCTTTACGCTCAAGATCGAAAGGTGATTCGAGGGGTGATCTCCGTGAACGTGAACGAGGCGAGGCATCGACGTATTTACAGCTACTATAAAACTCGCCAGTTAATTGAATGTCGGGACGACTCGATAGCCGGGGAGACGCAGAAAGGAGAACCGACTCGGGTCCAAGGAAATCGCGCTTCTAACGTAAAACAGGTGAAATTTCAACGCGATAGATACGTTTCTCCCTTTAATCGTGAAACCGACAGAGTCGAACTTTCGCCCAATCGTGTGACTTTGGAGGGTTGACGTACCCTTTCGCGTTCCCTTCGTTCGCCTTGTTCCAGGTGGAATCGAACGAAAAAGACAGAGCTGTTGAACACGGATGAATTGTACCGCTAGTTCCGCGATCGGAGCCACGATTTTAAATCGTTGCCGGGCAACTAGACGCATTCTATAATCCGATCACGTTTGTTGACGTACGATTTGAGAGCTGGTAGCTAGAGTCAGAGCCGCTGGCAGCATTTTATCCTCGGCATTTCTCCTGTTACCGAGACGCTTCGTAATTTCCAAGACACAATCGTGTATTTCCATTTTCCATGAGATCGGCTGGCAGTGGCATACTCGGCTCCGCGAGGACCTTGCCAATGCACACCGCGGAGAGAGAGAGAGAGAGAGAGAGAGAGTTACGCCACTATGTCTCCGGCATGAGGTAAGTGCTCGCTTAAGGACACGGATCGCCATAGACGTAACGAACCAACGGAAAAAATCGTGTTCCATCAAAACGTGTGCACGTCTATGCCTCGGTTGCGAGGCCGCGGCTAAGTTTCCTTGTAGATACGCACTGTCGACTCGAGAATACCAGTATTAACCGCGGATACGTTGTCGCTCGATTCGCCGAGGAAGGTTCGTACAAGCCTCGGGATCGTCGTTAATTGCCGGTATAATTTGTAATTCGAAAAGCAGAAAGGAGCACCGAGAGCGAAGTAGGAGAGAATGGAGAGTGGGATGGAAATAGAGTGATCCGGGCAGAAGCGAAGGAAACAGGTGGAGCAGAGAGAGAGAGAGAGAGATAGAGGGACACAGATAGAGGCAGAAAGTCCAGTGGCTCCCTAAAGGAAACGAGCGTCGCGCCGCGTCGTGCTCGTCGTCCCCCGAAAGGAAATGTCTTTTGAGCGAGCAACGAGAACCAGATCACGAGGACGAGCGGGGCGCCTGGCGTTTGCCTGACCCGTTGACCCGCCTCGGGCGTCGACTTTATTATACTCGTCCTACACACCGACCGGGTATTTGTCACGAGACGTCAAAACCTCTCTCGAGAAGCGTGAACCTTCGTCACCTCGATCGTCTTTCCGCAATCTGTCGACCCGGCCTCTCTCCACGAGTCGAGCTCTCGCCTCGCGTCTCCCGCTGAGAAATTAGCCGTTAAGTGTTTTATGTATCCGGCGCGCTACACGCACCGACGTTACAGTCACGTGGCGTCCACACGTGATTTCTTGCGTTTCACGATTTTTCAGCTATCGGCCGCCTCGAACAGAACGCGCGCGTTTCGTTTCAGGACAAGTGAAATTCGTTAAACGACGAATTTTCTGGAGGGGGAATTCTCCTCGCAGTTTATCTTTTTAAACCGCGAAAGTTAACTGCTCGCGACCAGTTGCCGTGCCACTCGAGCCTAATTTATATTATACTTTATTGCCACGCTGCTGGAACGTTGGTTACTTTTTCTCTGCTTTCTCTCTCTCTCTCCTCGCGTCCGCCCTCTTTTTCATGAAACAATACAGGCCCGGAAGGCAGAAGAGCAGCCAGATCACTTTGCCAGATGCCATCTCCGAGTCGCCCACCGCGATAACGGACGATGGTTAAATGCCTCGTAACTAACTCAATCTGGGTCTTCCTAATTAAATATCTATCGTTTAATTAAGAATGATTTACCGATGGCAAGTCGGTTAGTCAGAGCCAGTCAGTCAGCTAGCTAGCCAGCCAGGCTGCTAGTCAGACGAGCACTGCCTCTACCATTCGCTACGTCTTGGCAATCAATGCAGGAATTATCCTCATTAGGTCGATCCTCAGTCCAGGTTCTCCGCGAGTTGGCAAACTCGTACAAACGTCTCATTGCCGGAACGGAGAGGAACGAAGAGAGAGAGAGAGAGAGAGAGAGAGAGAGAGAAGATGGAAAGAACGCGAATGGCCACGGGCACAGGAGGAAGCAAGATGAAGAAGAAACAGTGGAAGAAGGAAGAGAGAAAGAGAGAGAGAGAGAGGGGAGTGGGGAGAGGGAGGAAGAAGTGGTGGATCAGAGGGAGAAGGAGGAGGAGAACGAAGCAAGCTATTAGATCGAGAGGCTGGTTGCGTGCAGCAGCTGGAAGAAAAACTGGAAATCCGCGGGCTGCTGACGGGCCGGGGGTTCCCTGGGGGGACCAAGGCAAGGGAGGGAACCCCGCGATACCCAGGACCCTCTGCTTCCCCCTCTCCCTCCCCCTCCCCCCCTGCTATCCGTTCCTCGCCTCGCTCCTTTCCCTCTGTTTGACAAAAAGGAGTCGCTGACTGCGAGTGACAACTTAGCGAGCCGGAGCTCACCTCGCCGTCCAGCAGCTCGGCCACACACAGACCGTCCTCGCGATATGACACGTTTCCTTTCCTCCTCGAGAATTCCTTCCGCGAAGGAAACTCTCGTCGTAGACAGTCCTTTCCTTCAACGAGATCCAATGCCACGCTTAATGATATCGTTCAACCGCAACAGGTTTGATAGCTCTTGTCAAACGCGATAGATCCGGCACGGCAAAACGCTTACACGCGTTTTTCCTCCCTCCTTCCAGGTCAGATATGCATACGGATCGATCGGCGAACGATTTAACGACTCGTTCGGTCGTTAGAAAGTTGCCAACTTCTACTTGTTTTTTTCCACACACTAGTCGACAGACTTGCTGCTTTGCCTGGTACTTGGCAGTTTTCGTCGATCAACGACGAAATGAAATACGCACGCACGGACGAGTCTTATCGTATCAATCTCGTTCGCGTTTGTTTCACAATCGCGGCGATCGAAGTACGTTTCCATTTCGTTTTACGTGGCTGTCGTTCACGCGGACACGGGGAAAATAGGTATAGGTAAGAGCGACTAACGTGGCCATATGTTGCGCGTGGAAGAGTTTCCGTTTACATTGCGACGTGCAGTCGCCGTAGGCGACAAGGGTAGCGGGTGAAATGCATTTTATCCCCCTTCGCTCGAATTTTGGATCCCGGTTCCCTTTTTACTTGTCTCTTTGCCCCTCCGCTCTCCTCTGTATCTTCTTCCCCTGGCTTTTTAGCCTACCATCGCCGCAAGAGCAACGGATAATGTTATTTCGATTTGCATACACGTTCCGACCGTTCCTTCCACCAACTTCCACACACACACACACACACACACACACAGTTGGCAATACCGATACAGTCCGACATTTTGGCACTGCTTCACTGATTTCTCACTTCGATTCGACACAAGCGGGCAATTCTTGCAAGTTCGATTTAACCTCTTCACGACCACGATCGCGATCTGACTCGCTCGGAGACAGATAATTTTTTATTATTTTCGGAAGTGTGACGCTCGTCTTGTCCTCGCGACCGACAGCTTGGCTGGCGATAGCTTCTCGGAGCATTCCACGGTGTAGTCGGCCTGACGATAACTCCATGCCGGTCGTTTGCTTACGGAGAGAGAATAGGAGCGAGTTTATCGAACCGAGATGCTGCACGGGCGAATATAGACATCCGACACACCCTAAGACCGAGATATCTGAGCACGACGGTGCAGCACGCGAGGGTGCATACATTGTGCCGGGCCACCCTTCTTGACAACGACGCCCCACACACAGTAACACCCCCCAAGAGCCAATAATACCGCTGGTACTAGCCAGCTCTACTACCGATGGCTTATTATTTTCCTACGGCTCATCGAACCCAGTGTGCTCGCTATCAATTACAGGACATTCCGCGCGAGACCCCTCGCCGGACTTAGACGGATCAGCCTGACCAGAATCCCATCTGCTAAACTTTTACGTTATGCCCGTTTAGCCACCGCGCTCGCTCCTCGATAATGGCCAACCGTCTTCGAGACGTTTCTTCGTTGATCCAGACGCGATTACAACCCGTCATTTCATAAATCCAAACTCATTTTCGTTTCAATCATACCTGCGTACCTAACTACGTATCTCGTTTGCAACGTCCGCGAGTATCCACGACACTTTCTCGGCAGGATGTTTGCTTTACAAGCTCTGTGCAATTTTATTGTTTCAACCTCTTGCGCTGGAACGACGTGTATTTTCTCGGTTCTCAAGTATATTTAAGTATAACTCCAGGCAAAACAAACTAATAAATTTGTTAAATTACTTCTCAACAATTTCTATCCAGTGATGTCGTGCCGACGAGTTCGAAAGGAAAGCGACGAATCATTGTACACGGCTCGGTCACTCGTTATGGTCCGCAATCAGTTTGCCAGCGCAGGTGGTTAACACCAACGTAACACTCGAACCTGTCAATACAATGGATTTCAGATTTGAAACATTTGAAAAAACAGGCGCGAGCCATTGCTCTTCTTCAAACATGTCTAAATAAAATAATAAGAAGCCTAATGTCTTTCGTGCAAAATAATTCGAACAATTAGAATTATAGAAAATGGCCCCCGAACAGGCATATTAATATTTCTTGACAAGGTCAAACGTACACGTGACATCCGTCGTGAATATCTTAAGAGAGATTAAACGCCTCTCAACGATTCTACGGCCTTTGTAGTGTTAGCCAGACAAGGTCTTGAAATCAGGACAATCTAGTACACATTCTAGAGAGTTTCGTAAGTGGAATAAAATGGATTCAACGATACGGGTTTATTTTACGGGACAACAAATACCTCGAGTGCCTCGGCATTTCTGATCGGTTCATTGATACAAGTTGCAAAGAAATTCCTATTCCGAAGCAGCGAAGAGAGTACATATGTACATACATACATACATACATACATACATACGTATATATCCCGACGCGGCTTGTCAAACGTACTCGCGGAATCTGGAATAATGTAATGCGCAGTACGCGCAGGAAGATTCGATATCGTCGAACTTGAGATAATCTCGAATCGCGAACGAATGATCGAAGCTACCTGCGCAGTAGGAAACCGGTTTCACGCGACACGATATTTTTTCGCTCGGCGCATCATCGATGCATCACGCCGCGCCGCCGAAGATTGACCGATCGAACGCAGCCGCGCGAGTCCAAGCTTTCTCCAATATTTCTCGTACTTTCGACGATTTTTTAAACTCGCGGAAAAGTCGTACGTTCGTTATCGTGATACGAAGTGGCAGTGGCAAGGCCTGATCAGCGGCAGAATTTTTACAACAGAGGGACGAGGTTGTCGCAAGACTGTAATTTGTAATTGAATACCGATCGGTTGAAATGACAGCGGAGGCGAGACCTGACGGCTATACAGCGTCGGGGAACGTTCGATTAGATTAGGGTGGATTAGCCAATCAAAAACTACAATACTGCGCGAACCCTCTGCAACTAGTAGCGACATTTGATGCTGCAGGCACTCTATTAGATTTGCGCCGTAGTTAACGCGATACGGAATCGAATGATCCGAGTTCTCTCGAAACGATTTTCGAGAGGGCAGTGGTTCCGCTGCCGCCGAGCGGGCTTGCCGATTTAAACGGCCCGAATTTCATACACGTTAGGCTGGCTGCGCAATTGAATTTGCCGTGTTACGCGGTGGAATAATATCTCTCGTTGAAATAATGGTATCATATCTCACGAAACTCAGAAACGAATACAAAAATTCAACTCGCAAGAACTCGCCGAAGTGTTTTTCTTTTTTTTTGATGGGAGGAAATGGGTAAAATTTTCTTACGTTCTCAATAATCGGAGTTCAACGATACTATCTACGTTGTTGTTAGGTCAGATATGAGTATTTTGACCAAGGACGAGGTACAAATCGACAAGGATATATTTATACAAGCGCGACAAATATAGGGTGGGCCAAAAATCGCTCTCTACTGAAATAAATCCGTAATTTTTTTACTATATATCTTTCTTAATTTCTTCCTTTTTTTTCTTTACAGATTAGATCATTCCTCCAACGGAGCATGTTCAGTAGCGTTCCGTCCGCGTACCTACCATAATCCGAATTTTACCATAAGCCAGTACGCGTCTATCGGGGTTGATATCGCAAAACGAAGAGGAGGAAAGGTGCGTCACGCAAACCGCGCGTTCGTTTACACGGGTGTGGCGAGAATGAGCGGCGACGAGCAATTATCTTCTTATCTGTCGCGAGTTGCGAGCAACCAGGATGGTTGCAAGTAGCTACGTACGTAGTCGCCGCGCGAAAGTCGTTTTCGCCACTGGTTTTCGGATAGGAGTTCGTCGCTTCCGGCCGGTTTTCCGATTAACGTGCTAATTGGCACAGCAACCCTTTTAACGGCCATTTCAAAAATTAGGGGACACGATCTGGCTCTGGTTCAGGGAAGACCGACTGGCACGGTTTCACGCACCGTTGCCGATCGAATTTTATCGCCGGGATTTCAGTCGGCCCTGCCCTCCCTCCGCCTTTTTTCCTGCTTTTTCCTTGAAAAGGGAAAATGAGTCTCGCTAACGAGTTTCTTCTCCGTTCGAATTAACGAGTCTGCCTGCCTTGAAGAGCGATTACGCATCATGCAAACGTGGTGTGTCGAGTCGCATCACGATTTTCTAGTAAATTTTTAACTAACACGACTTGAATATTACCTGGCGTCTATGTCAACGTTTCTCAACGTTCTACGTGTATTTTTGCAACGATCAACGAGAAAGCAAGTAGATGCGCGCCATCTGTTCGAACTGCACGGCATGCTACGTTGTCAGTCACGTCCATCGTTCATTGACAACACATGCAGAGGGAAACTCAATCTTGCAGGAAGATACCCAACACCGTTGATCGCTACCCTGAACCACTCTGTGGGCAACAAAAGGGCAAAAACCGTATTCGCCCCTCACCCTTTTGACATGCTCGTCTCCTCCTTCCCGGACGAACAATTAACTGAATTTGCATTATATCTCTATCGAGTTACTAGATCCTTATTACCGATAACATTGGCAATTCGATGTATGGCGGAGCGATACACGGAGGAGGAGGAAGCGAAGCGTGCCATGTGTTCATTTTGCGTCGAAATTATTTCGTATTGCCATTTCCGTTTGTAGGGGAATCGATTGTTGTTCAATTATCGGTTATTAGAACGGACGTGATTTTACTTTTGTAATTAATAAAGTAATTTACATTTCAAATAAAAAAAATAAAACAAATAAAATTTATATATATAAGGAAAATAAAATTCATATATACAACAAATAATTTCAATTTGTCTCCCTCTTTTTTTAGTAATTTCCCGTTAAACTATTTTCAATTGGCCAATTAATTGTTTTTCGTAGACACACGAAATACTCTTTTTTTTTTTTTTTTTTTTTTTGCAACCCCGGGGGGGGGGAAACCAAAAAAAAAAAAAAAGAAAAAAAGAAAAAATTGGAATAGCAGAAGAGAGAACGGCAGAGAGGGTGACTAGATCGCGGCGTTGGCAAAGTGTAATGGTGTAACTTGATACACGGGGTATACGCCCCTTTGGCACACGTCGTTCAACGAGCATACCGCTATCGGCCAGCACAGCCAGACGAGCCATGGCCAGATCGTGTGCTCTCTGCATGTGTGCACTGCGTATCTGTGCGCGCTTCGAATTAGTCATGGAGAGGCAATTCCTGATAATAAAATAAGAGAGGAGCGTAACCGATTATCGTGGTTAACGAGCGTCGCGAAATTATCGTAACGGCCTGTTTCGCGATTATCGGGCAGCGCGATCGTTTCGCGATTCTTCCTACGCTCCATTGTTTTCCCCTGTATCGGGAGCCACACCGCGCTACGCGATCGATCGATATCGTTAGAAAGGGTGGTTAATTAGTCACGATTGGTGTCCGCATAATTTACGACACGATGGCGCAAAGATAGAGGTAGCGAATGGCATCGTAAGCGACGACTTTTTGTTAAGGGTTGATCCGGCTGCGATAAACGTCCCAAACGAGGCTACACCCACCTCTATTTGATCGCCTCGTCCGATAATAGCTCCGACGCTTTGAGAATCTTTCGAATTTGCGTTTCTTTTTTTTTTTTTTTCGCTTTTCCGAGTTTGTTTGTTACTTTACGCCTCGATTTATACATATACAAACACACCTAAGTCACGACCGATCAGAGAAAATGACGAATCTGCAATTGTTCTCTTTCCTTGTTCGTTCGTATTTTACCCCCGGGGGTAAGACGCGACGCGACGCCTTATTTCGGGTTAGCCGGCACATTAACGATAATACATGCACATAGCTGCAACGAATGCCGCATAAACGATAGCGCGATCCACGTGGCAGCAGCGCGTAGGCGCAGAAGGGCACAGATGGTCGCCCTAGGCACTTACCAGTTACCACCGCCGACCACCCTCCCGTACCCTCCCCCTTCGGTCAAAGGGATCTAAAGGGCCTTGGCTGGCCACTAACCGTATTTATTCACCAGGGTGACTGAATTTACCGAACCATCGCTGGATAAGTCTTGCCTCGAGCACGAGAAGCGTCTTAACGCCGCCAAGCCTTTCGCGAGTCGGCCCAACAACCCCTTCCCCCTCTCTCTCTCTCTCTCTCTCTCTCTCTCTCTCTCTCTCTCTATCACCGGCATAAGTGTTTCCCTACACCTTTCTGACAAGCTACTGACGCATTTATTTTCACCTATACAGGTGTATTCAGACGCAATGGTATTTGTAATCTTTAATCACTTGCGCTGGCAACTGATTGCGGACCATAACGAGTAACCGAACCGTATACAACAATTCGCCGCTTTCTTTTTAAACTCATCGGTATGATATCACTGGATAGAAATTATTGAGATGTAATTTATTATTTGTTTCGCCTGTTATACTTAAATATACTTAAAACTGAGGAAATATTGCAATTTTGGAACAAAAAATTCTCGACGTGCGTGGCACAAGAGGTTAAGACGTAGCCAAGTCAATTTCAGTATTCGTTATATACCGGGTGAGTCACCAGAGAGTAGAAGCTGAAATATTTATAAGTGTTTTAGATAAAAGTTGAATAATTTCAAAAGGGACGTCAGTTAATAGAATTTCAGTATTATAAATCGGGTGAATTGGACTTAAGATTAGAAGACAAAATATTTAAAAGCGTTTTAGAGCTGAATGGTTTCGAGAGGGGCATTAATCGATGTAATTATCTTTCACCGTTGAAAAATGACAATTGTATCGATTAATGCACCTCTCGAAACTATTCAACGTCTGTCTGAAACATTTTTGGATACAATTATGTGTAATTGGAAATGTTTCGAAAATATTACCCGATGTGTGAATATTTATCTCGTAAATATTAAATGTCTTATTACTAGGCGTCAAAACAGATTTATTACATTACTATTTCTAGGGGTACTCGTAAGTAATGTTCAAATTTAGTAAACATTGCCATCTAGTGGCAGTAATTTGACTTGTTATATCATAACCTAAAAATTCCAGTTAAATATATTGACATTTAGTTGTATCAGCTTATTATTAAATTACATTATAAATTAAAACTGCATTAACTCTTAAATAAAATAAAATTTTGTATCCAACTCTTGAATAAAATAAAGTTTTGTATCAAAACACGACAGTCACTTATGGTCGTACGATACTTGACCCAATGCTTGACGTTTGAATCTGTTAAACATAGGTGTCACGTACCGAATCGAATTTATCGAATCTCTTTGCGAGCTGCTATTTAATAACGACGGAACGATATTAAAAGAAATATTTCTGTGGTCCGACGCGCGTCTGTCGTATCACATGCTTTTTCGCCCTCCCGATGTGTAAGTGCACACGTATATACTACGCGCGCGCGCGCGCCAGAGGAAAACGTACACGTACCAGATCACCACCGGCAAGTGGCCGGAGCAACAGATAAGTTTGATTTATTTTAATTTCTCACCGGGAACGCGCGCCCAGGCCTTTCGCGGGGATTCCCCCGTGCTCCCGTGAATTATTGCCAAGTTATTTTCTAGCTTGTATTGATTTACGGCCGGGATTTCGGAGCATCGCCGGCACTTTATCGTCATTACAGGTGGGCGAACAGGTGTACCAGGGGGTTGAAAGGGTTGTCAATATTTGCCTGGAGAATTTTTCAAAGGGGGTTGCGGATTCCGCGCAATTAACCAACGCGCAGTTTGAACCCGCTAGTGTCTTTAAAATCTATTTCTTAGGAAAAGAGACTTTTCGAGTTTTTAGTTTTGTGAATCGTGATTTTTTTATCATTGCCTAAGTGTATATTTTCGTACTCTGCGTGTGTACCGATTATTTAAAATATTTCGCTAGGCAATTGCGCAAGATTTATTGAAACCAGGCAGGCAGAATTTTTGAAACAGATACGCGGCCTCGCGTATTATCTGGTTGTTCGTGACGTTGATCGTGAAATTTACGGCTCACACTGGCTGCAGCAACGTTGCGTCGCGGACATCACGGCTGTTTAGCAGTTTAGTGAGTAAGCATCGTCAAAATTGAATACGTATTACCGACAACCGTCTCTTTTATAACAGCAGTGTCACATACACACCAGCGACTACACGTATAATACACACCTATATCCGATCGAGCGACGCGAACTTTCATAATTCAATGTTGGAAACCGAATCGTCCTATTCATTAGCGACGTGGAATCGATTTTCAATCGCGCGACACCGCACCGTGTCGCGAAGACGTTAACGTAGTTTACTACGTAATAACGGTTTATCCGGTTTCCGGCGTAACCCAGTTAAGATCGCCTGGAATCAATATGAATTCGATTCGGCGACGGCAAAATTCAACCGGGTAATTTCGTTGCCTGTCTCTCGTAATGGGAATCAACCGCGTTATGCGCCGGTAAATGCGCCGAGAGAAGCTGAAAAGCGGACGGTGACTCGACGAGACCCATCGAAACGCGATCGACTCGATGGTCAATGGTCATTGGACGCGTGCGACAAAAGAGAGAGAGAGAGAGAGAGAGAGAGAGAAATTTCTTTGCAGGTTTCAAGGCCTTAATTTTCTTCGTAAGCGCGTTGCCGCGCGCCATTTGGCAGGCAAAGTAAGCGGAGAATTAATCGGGACTTAATTACCAGGTTAGGCGGGTACTTGTTGCAGCAAAGCGGAGGCGTCTAGCGTGCGCGGCGGCGTGTTAGGGTGCCGTAGCGTAATAAGATTCCCTTTAATGGCATTACACGCCTCATTGGGACTTGCCAAGTCCGAAGTTTCCGCGACTTTGCGCCGTGTTTGACTTAACCGGAAGTTACTGCCTTCCGATCGACCACTCTCGTTGAACAAAAGTCCGACAGAGACGAGGGGAGGGCTCGACTCTCTTAACGGATTACCAGCTACCGGCTAAATAAGTCGTTTGGAGAGCATGCGCCGACGTTTCGCGGAGAAACGTTCGCCAAGCTCGCGAACGTTTGACAAAGAATTTTAATAAAAAAAAAAAAATTCATCAAACCAATAGACATCAGACTTGTGTAATACAGACGAGCTACGGTGTATGAATGATTCCAGCTTCCCCGTACAAATGTCTGAGTATTAAAAACACGGATCTTCGTCTTATTCGTCCCACAAAATGACTTATCGAATTCGCGAGGAAAGTTACGGGGCCAAGTAATTGAAAAGATGGCCTGTACAAGAGCATGTACAGGGTGGAAGAAAAAGTTTGATGGAAATACATGTGCCGCAAAAAGTGTCTCGATCTTGAATTTCAGGGTTAAATTTCTTTGCATTGTATTCTGCTCGTCACGAAGGTGAAACTTTTCCGAGGAACCATAAGTCGCAACCTAGTAGTTCTCTTGAAAAAGTTTTTTAATCTGCGCGCTAACTTTATCGTTCTGGATTTCATAGGTTTCAACCTCTGATTTATCAATGTGAGTCTAAATAATCTAATGATAAAATTAACTGTTACATCTACGCATCCAGAACCATAAAGTCGCTGTTAGGACGCACGCGTCAGCAGTGTTAAATGATGAAGAAACTTGTTTGCCATTTTTCAAGAAAGCTATTGGGTTTCTCGGAAAAGTTTTATCTTCGTGACAAGTAGATAATACAATGCAAGAAAAAAAAGAAAAAGATTTTTTGACTTTGAAATTCAAAGTCAAGATCCATTTTGCTTTACACGCACTTCCGTCAAATTAAAGATGTAGAATTCATCTATGACAGCCGCGGACAAATTTTTCGTTCCACCCTGTACAGGGGCACGAGAACGCAACGTTTGAAAAGAACTCGAGCACGACAAGAGTGAAGATAAATTTCTCGGCTGAAAGGTTCGAGATCATCTCTTAATGACGTTCATTCGCTCGGGAGAAATCGGTATTTAATGCGACGGCATGAAATCGTTCGCGGCGACGTGTCCGGCGAATCGAACGAAGCTAGTAAAACGAAAATCGTATTTGGCCAATTGCGCGAAAAAGCATGTCAGTAGGCTGAGATTAATTGCGGCGTTACAGCATCCGAGAACCGCAGGTCGGACGCGGACGCGGACGAGGCAGCAGGCGTAAGAAAGGCACGTCGCCGATCGGTCGGCAATTAATTAAAGCGTCACTTGAATTTACAACGAGCGCGACGCGCCGCGGCGGTCCGGGCTCCGTTGGCCACCAACGAAGCCGATCAAAGCATCATCGGGGCTTTACGATCTGGCAGGCGGCTGTCGACAGGCGCGAAGAAGCCGCGCACCATGTCGTCGATCCGCGCAACTCGATGCGATGCGATGCGATGCGACGCGACGCGACGGCGATGCCTGGCAAAAAACTGCCTGAACGAAAATCCAGGTGTCGAATCGCGCAGGAGGGACAGTTGCACGACGTTTCGTTCGGCGAGACAGCCCGGCGTGACCACTGGGCCCGGGAAACGACCCTAAGCGGTCCTTATCTGGATTCACCGACCGTTCGCGAAATCTCCGTAGGAAGCCAGCCCGGCAAGAAACGTCCAACACACATTTAATAGCTTAATTTATAATTCTCGCCGCAAGAAAAGGAGGCCCGGAGGCGAAAGGAGGGCGGCGGCGGGGGGAAGAGGGGAATGGAGAAAAGGACGAAACAAGGCGGAAGGCGGACGAAAGAGGAGAGGAACCGGGGGGGAAAAAGGAAGAAAAAGGGGGAGAAGAGGTTGGGATAAAGAGTCGGGATCGAAAGAAGCGCGAGACAGAGAAACAGAGTCGGCGAGAAAAACGAAGCGACCAGAGGAAAGAGACAGAGAAACAGAGAAACAGAGAAACAAAGATAGATAGAGAGAGAGAGAGAGAGCCCAAGAAGAAGAAGAAGAAGAGGAAGAAGAAGAAGAAGAAGAAGAAGCCGGTGGAAAGAAGTTAAAACGGAAGGAATGCCGACGCCGCAGCTTGCACCGATGGAAACGGTTCGACAATGCGGTGCGACGATCATGGACCTTTATATGGAGCGTCGTCCCCGTGGGTGGTCCCCTATAGGATTCCAGGCGTCATCCTGGATTCATCGGGACGATCGGCGCGTTGAGAACCACCGATCGCTAACCTAGAAGGCAACGGAGAGTGAGATCGAGCCGCGACGCGTACTGAATCACTCACCGTGTGGTGCTTGGTTGTCGTCGTCTGTCGTCCGTTCGTCGTTCGTCCGTTTGTCCGTTCGTTCGTTCGTTCGTTCGTTCGTTCGTTCGTCAATCGTCGTTCGTCGTCCAACGCTTGCCGGATCAACCGTTCTTCGTACCTACCGGAGCCCAGAGAGGTTTACCACAGACGCGAGCTATTAACTCGCCAGCGCTGCTACCTTCGACCATTCTACAAGGCTACATTATTTACTACACCGCTACTTGTCCACGTAAAGTTATTATGGTACATCACGGTACATGCTGCTCTCTCTCTCTTTCTCTCTATGCCTCTGTATCTACTTCGATTTGAACAGATTGTTACGATCGGAATCCCGGTATCGTTAATCGCTACTGTCAGAGTTTTTACTCGGCAGAAAACCACGCGTCCACCTCCATTTGGAAGGAAATCCTTCGCTCCGGTGCGCTGCTCTTTTGGTCATTTACGTCTTTCTTCACTTACGTAAGACACGACGAAATTCGCTCATTGCGAATCTCGTTTCTCTCTCTCTCTCTCTCTCTCTCTCTCTCTCTCTCTTCTCCAGGTTAGTTCGGGGGCGCGAGCGGAACGCGCGCCGCTAGAACGGTGCCACGAAAGAAGAAACAAGCGACGAGGGGAGAGAAGGGAAATCCACCCAACCGGCCGAAGCTATTCTCTGAAATCCGGCGATTCTTTCGGGCGTCTTCGGAGATGATATTTGCTCGGATCAATCCATATGGTCGTCATGGCAACCGGTTAGCCTAGCTTGTCCACCCCCGACGTCCAAAGTCTGGAAAGCCGGCCGCCGCGGCCCAACGAATGGACGAATGGACTCGGGGGTGCGGTGCTGATGGCCGATGCTTCGGGGGAACTCGCGTTCCCGCGAACGCTCCGCACTCTGCCTCCCAAAAGATGTACCTTTCCTCCCCTTTTCAGAATCTTTTCGTTCTTCCAACCGTTCGACTCGACCAACGGAAGATCTATATATATGTATATATATATATATATATATATATATATATATATATATATATATATATATATATATATATATATATGTACATGGAGGTACCTGCCGCTCTCTCGCCTACGCGGATTAGATTGAACGAGACCCCATGCGAAGCAAATGTATTCACGAACCGTTGTTTACAAAACTGTCCACGTAGTTTCGAGAAACTTCCTCTCGGTCCCTCTTCTAATCATCGATTTGCAATTTTTTTCTCCCGATATGGGGTACATTCGTTTTTGTTGGAAATATTTTGTGGGACAATAAAAATATCGAAGATACTTATCTCTTCAGTTTCACTCTTTCAATTTTTACTTGTTACAATGCTTATTGCTCTGAGAAGCTCGAAACACAAGTGAAGACGCAAGTTTTCGTAGCCACCGAGTGTACTGTGTTCAGCACATACACACACACACACATCATAGAATTAGTAAACGATAGTTGTCGCGATTACCTTCGTAGGTTCCTACAGTTTTCTATTTTTTCAAAATTCATCTGTTGTCAAATTTTCAAGCGATCGATACGTGGACAATAGTCGTTGGAAAGAAATAGTGGTTCGTGCGAAGAAAGGAAACACCACGCCTCGCGTGTGTCGTTGGCGGCGTTAATGAGCGTCGCTTAACAGCGTTGAGGGTGGAGAAAAAAAAAAAAAGGAAAAAAAGAAGAAAAAGGGAAGGAAGCGTGAACAGGGCTCGGTTCGCGGCGGGTCGTCTCGAGTTTCGCCGAAGTAGAAAACCGACTTCTGGCTATGCTCAAAATGAAATTAGGCGATAGAGACGCGTTGAGAAACGAGAGCGTGTCTGAAAACGGCGCGTCGACAGATGCGACAGGCCATCCTCCGGCATCCACCGTCGTGAGAACCTCCGCGGGTATTCTACATGCAAATTTATAGAGATCCTTCGGACACCGGCGCTTCGAAGGGAGATGTATCCTCGAGGGACCAAAGACACCAGGACTAAGAGCGCTTCCTTGTACTGTCACTCCGCTCCGTTCGAATCAATCGCATAAATCTTGACGCATCGATCGACCCTTTCGGTAACACGTTCGTCTACGAAAAATTCACTTGTCCCTCGTGCGCGAACGACGACGTCCCGGAAAAATGCTAATGCCGAAATATTTTCTTCTCCCCGGACGCGAGAATTTGCTTCGCGCGTCTATTCGCGCGAAATTCTTCCCCCGACTTTCGAGAAACCTTGGCTATATTCTCCCAACGTTGAAAATGTTCCGCAGGGTGGAAAGAAAAGTTTGTCCGTGGTGTGTTGTCATAGAGGAATTCCACACCTTCGATTTGATAATACACGTAAAGAACCTTGACCTTGAATTCCAAAGTAAAACATTTTTTCCCTTGCATTGTATTCTATTCGTCACGAGGGCAAAATTGCAACTAATATATCTCTTGAAAAGCGACTTTATGGCTCTGGATTAGCTTTTACTAGCATTTGATTTATTAAGGTTAGTAGCATCAGTGTGAGTCTAAATAAATAAATGAAACTAATAAAACTAACTGTTAACATTATTCGAGTCCAGAACCATAAAGTCGCTATTAGAACCCAGATTAAGAAACGTTTCTGCCATTTTTCAAGAGAACTGTTAGGTTGCGACCTGTGGTTCCTTGTGAAAGTTTTATCTTCGTGATGAATAGGATACAATGAAAAAGAAAATGTTAACCTTGAAATTTTGCCATAGGTTCTTTACATGTATTTCCATTAGATCGAAGGTGTGGAGAATTCATTTATGATGAGCACGGACAAATTTTTCTTTCCACCCTATACAAACTGTTTCAACCGTTTCGGTGTCACGGGCTACTTAAATAATTGTGTTGGACAGTACCATGCGACGCGACAGTTATTCCGAAAAATACGAATAAGCAATAAAAACAGATAAAGTAGAAACTCTCTGTTTATGCCCGTGATTCAGGATGAATTCAAAAGGAAGAAATTAGAAGATGAAGCTTCGACAAGACTGTCGACGATATGACGCCGTAATCGAGCTCATTTTCACCCGACGTGAAATCTGAAACAGTTAAACTATAAACCTCTAATTACCGTAAGAAATACCTGGATTTTTCGTTGAAGCCAACATCTCTCGTCGCGTAGACAGAGGAAAGAAGAAAATGGTTGGAGAACGATGGATCGAACCACTTGTTGGCAGGATCGGCGTAACAGAGACATATGCAAGTTCCAAGAATTCGGAGGATAAATTTGTCGACATTCTGCAGGGGATAAAAATGGAGCGGAGGCAGCGAGCCGTTTGGTACGTGACCGATGGCGAGGGGAAAAAAAAAGGAAGCGTTCGAGGTCGTTGGTGGAAGATTCCCTTGTGTTAGGAGAGGCGAACGGGGGAACCGCGAGCGACAATCGCGCTCACTATTTTCATGCGGAGTTGTGTGCGCGGGGCCCCTCGGGTTCGGTCCGGCTAGCGTGGCCGAAGGGCCTGTGTGGCAGGCGCACGATCTCGACGAGATAGAGCAGTGGATCATCATTAACCGGATGGCCGCAAAACCAGCGACGGCTGATTGACAGGCGCGCAAAGACTTCCCGTTTTTCCTAAACCTGCCTTTTAGTTCTCGGTACGGCGAAACCCTTCTGCGGAGCGGAGGCAAGAGCCAAGAGCCAAGAGCCAGAGGAGACCGGGAGACCGGGAGGACGATACACGTCGACCGATGATGAAGGACGGATCGAACGGTAGGAGGAAAGGACGGCGGCGAAGGGGAGGAGAGGTTCACAGGGTGCCAAAGAAAGAGGAGGGTGCCCTAGCAGTTCCTCGGAGCTGATGGACAGCCGAGAGGCGCCAAGCTATGCCAGCTATTCGCCTCTTATTTTATGCCGTCTCCTCCGACGACTTAACGACCAGCCTCTGTGTTCGTGCACGCAGCCACGCGCGCGTCCCTGTCCGTGTACACTACCGATAAACTCGAACGAATTCCGAGATACCGATCCGCCGATCTCCTATGCCCGCGTATTATCTCTCATCTTCTCCCCGTCGTTCTTCTTCGTATCGAGAGTTGAAAGTAAATTACACGAGTAACGCGCAGTCCGCTTGTCGCAAAAAACAGGTCAACGATGTCCTCGGGTCGAGGAGTGTTGGTTGACCAGGGCCTGACAATATTGGCTCGGTGTTAACACCGTTGAAAAACACTAATTTCACCAATTTACAGAAAAACTGTATCTTTAATAATTTTCGAGATTTTTCCCAACTTCGAGATGATTGAAAAAAAAAAAAAAAAAAAAAAAATACGAGAGTGAAGTATCCCTTTGAAAACTACATTTATACCAAATTTTATCAAAATCGGTGATTAACACATACGTTCAGGTCACTTTTAGGAGGACTATTACTGACTCATTGTCAGTGTCGCACTGAGCTAATGTCATCAGGCCTAGCTGTAATCGTCCAACACCCCTCTCTTCGATTTGCCAAAAAGAATAAATATAAAAAGACGCATTAAAAAGAGGAAGCGTGGAGACATTGCACCGTAATCCTTGACCCACGGTTGCAACGTGGAACAAAACCCTCTAGAAAATTACAAGTGTCAAAATTACGCGGAATTGAACGGACGAAGGGGCAGTTTGATTTTTGCTACCGGGCGAGTCGCGTGAATTGATCGTTCGCAACGCGCGTACAAGACCCAGGTACTTTGTAATCGTCCACCCTCGACCGCCTTCCGCGACCACACGGAGGTCACGGTACTGATCGATGCTAGGGTTATCTATCGCAAACCGCACGGCTCTCGCAAGTTGAAACCGTACTCGATCGTTTATCGTTCATCGAGTTCAACTCGCAGAGTCTCGACTCTCGCTTCTCAATTGAATTTGTTCTCATCGGTAAAGAGTAGAAGCAAGTTTGCCCGAGATTAACGCGCCGAGTAATCGCACGAGCGTGAAAGCGTCGCAAGCGATCATCGCGTGGACAGTTTCGTGCAGAGATCCCAATTGCCGGATTTCGACAATAAGATGACACGGTTGTCTCGTCGCGTTACGCACGAGCTCGAAGCGTTTCGAGGCATTAGTGCGTGGCCGGTGTTTAGAGGCTCTAGAAAGTAATTGAGTTGGCCACGCGACTCTTCAAGTGGCACTCCCTACCAACACGCCGCGCAGCGGGTTCCCTGCAGGCTCTTCTTCTCATTGGTAACCACCTGTTTTCAACGGAACCCATTCTCTTTATTTCTCCCCTCTATATCACCGTCTCTTTGTACCTCTTTCTCTCTCTCTCTCTCTTGCCCCCTTTCACTCTCTCTTTTTCGTTCTATTCCACACACGCGTGCACGCACATTTATTTGGTCACTCGAAATCCACGTTGTTCATTGTACGAAGAGTTTGACATACGGCCGACGGGCGCCACCGTTTTCCAACCCCGAAAAATAATGCATCACCACACTCTCTTACCGATCGTCGTTGTCATTCTGCTATTCCCCCACGGGGGCGGGGGATGCTCCCCCGTGATCTGTTTGCTCGTTTTCTTTATCGAGATAAATACGTTCTTCAATACGCTCGTGCGCTTCCTCTTCAATCCGATCACGATCCGGCCTCGGAGCGTGGCCGATTCTATATTTGCTCACGGGTCTTTGCATCCCCGATGAAGAAATTCGAAACGTTAAACAGGCGCTCCGTTCGACTCGTTAACTGAAGATCCTCGCGATATACTCTCCGCTAATTCCCAAGAATCAAATCGCATTACGCGAAACGACAGGTACTACACTTTTAACCATTTTCGTTGGCAAATGATTGCGGACCAGAACGAGTGACCAAACCGTATACAATAATTCGTCGCCTTCTGTTTGAACTCGTCGGTATGACATCACTGCATAGAAATTATTGAGAAGTAATAAATTTATTATTTGTTTTACTTAAATATACTTAAAACTGAAAAAAATATTGCAATTTTGGGGCAAAAAATTCTCGATTTGCGCTTGCAACTGATTGCGGACCATAACGAGTGACCAAACCGTATACAATAATTCGTCGCCTTCTGTTTGAACTCGTCGGCATGACATCACTAGATAGAAATTTGAAAAGTAATAGATTTATTTATTTTACTTAAATATACTTGAGGAAATATTGCAATTTTTAGGACAAAAAATTCTCGACGTGCGTGGCAGTCGGAGATTAAAACCACTTGCGCTGACAGCTGATTGCAGACCATAACGAGTGACCAAACCGTATACGATAATTCGTCGCTTTCTTTTGGAACTCGTCGGTATGACATCACTGGATAGAAATTACTGAGAAATAATAAATTTCTTTCACTTAAAATACACTTAAAACTGAGAAAATGTTACAATTTTGGAACGAAAAATTCTCGACGTGCGTGGCACGTCATTCCAGCGCAAGAGTTTAATATATATATATAAAATGACGTTTCATATTGCACGCTCTCCAAGGATGGAAAAGAAGAGTTGGAGGGTATCACGATATCACGTGAAATCTTGCTGGAAATAATAGAAGATAGGTTAAAGTAGAAATAAGAGATCGATTCGATAGAGCTGGAGGAGGGAAGGCAAGGGAGGCAGAGAGCGTCGAGGACCGAATGCCATTTAGAGTCATCCACCGTGTCTCAATCTAGAGGCACCCTTCCAACCATCGGCGAGCCGTGACGGTTGGCATCTGTTCTGCGGGCCGAGACCCCAACGACGCGGGCGACGGCAGAAGCAACGCCAGCGGCACAGCATATAACGCTGCAAAATGCCAAGGGTCCCGTCACAACGTCTATACACCGCGCTAGAACCTAGAACGTTCAAAATGACCCTTGCAGCCCGACGTCGCGCCACTGGCACCACCACGCTTCCTCCAATGATTTCACCTATCGATAAACTAGAGAGCTCCGAATCGTTTTCCGAGCAATTGCCCGCTACTATTCCGATTGATTGTGACTGATACGCAAGTGGGGGTGGTATATACCCCGTCGTCGGAACGATTTAATTTATATTACGTAAATCTAACGTTCAAGTTTACGTAATTGCATCTCCGTTCTTCGTTTGGAGTTACAATTGCAATTTTCCCACTTGCGTGTCGTATCACTTTCTTCGCAATTTTCTCTAATTGCAGTTAAACCTTTTGCAAATCAAGATTTGTTTTCTCAGACTATTGTAATGAAAATAAAATCCGAGATGAAAATTTCACTGCATTCATGTATTGAATAACATTTGAACGTTCATGAAACATGAAACACTTGTTTAACACTAAAAGTATTTAGATTCGTCTATTCGTCTGCCATTGCGTGGGATAATTTTATACATATATTCATGTAGTAATTATGACAATTATTAGTATGAGTTAACAACATTCACTAACCGTTCGTGATTCGAAGAATTAGCCAAAATATTTCTTGCAGAGAGTTTAATCATTGGAAGAATGATTCTTCGATGATATTCGTCATGATGAAACAACAAAATATTCCTTCATACTTTTTTGATACACCGACGAGAAACAAATCGATTTGAAAGAGGTTGAATTTGAAATCTGCGAAAGAGTTTGATTGAGAATTTGATTTGAACCTGCAAGAGGTTTAATTTGGAGCGCGAAACCTGCGCGCGGTTGTTTAAAAAAAAAAAAAAACAAAAAAAGAAAGAAACGACGTGGAAAGAAGCAAAGGTGGAAATTGATCGGAACGGGACTGTGAGAAAAATCTGGCGACGTGTTCGGTTTTGGCAACGGAACGGCGAGAAGAAAACTGGCGAGCGACAGGAAGAAAAAGAGAGAATACCTCTCGGGCTTCTCGGAAGGTAGATCGATGGCGATTTTTCACTCACTTAGCTCGGCGCGCATCAATATGCATTAAGCTGATCGGTTCTCCCTATTGGCTTCTTTTCTTTAAGAGCAACAGGGACGAGAAACGTGGAACGAAAGGGAGGAAAGAACGGCAGAGGAAGGAAGAGGGAAGAGGGAAGAGGGTTATGCAAGGAGGAACGAACGAACGAACGAACGAACGTTCTCTCCCTCTTCCTACCCCTTTCTTCTTCGACAAGCTGGAGGAAGGGAATAAGAAACAAGCGCTGTGCGGGAAGCTGTTAAGATATTCTTCGAAAATAAGGATACCGTATCGAGGTAATTCTCGGTAGGTAGAATAACCGTAAGGGAATCGAGCCGAACTCTCGGCTACGACCGAGATTCCACCCGGCTCTACGACACTCTTGGGTACGTTTTGGTATCTGTCTAGGCTCCTCTGTACTCACGGACCCGGATATGGCTCGCCACTTTTCGTACAGACGGCGAGCCAATCGGCGTCCACTTGTGTCAAGACTTTTCGCAAATTGCGGCTTCTCCGTGGCTTCTCGCTGAACCGTGCCATTTTCTCTCTCTCTCTCTCTCTCTCTCCCTATTCGACTATCGCTTTTAATAAATAATCGCATTTTATTTAAATTTCCACGATACAATAATAGATTATCGTTGAAGCAATTGACGTGAGTGCCAGTTGTACGTCGAAACTTACGAGCACCAATCGTTCAAGCGTCCAATCGTCAAACGATCGGTCGCGTTATTAACAAATCACCCGTAATCTCGAGATCCGAGACCAATCGAAATGCGGGTGTGTATTTCGGTGGAAGTTGCGTCACAGAATGCATCAAACGGTCGCGATTCCGCTGATACATAATGGATCGACGCGGTGGCATTAGCTTAGCATAAGTTTTCCATTAGCAGGCTGAATAGATCGAGATATCGATAATATCCAATATAGATTCCAGATTCGTATTTCGCGAAGCGAGAGCGTGTGTTTTAGGTGCCTCCCTTCTCTTTCGACTTGCCAGAAGTCGACCCCCGCATATTTGTCCGCGGTGGGACGCGGTATATTCCGCAAAATTTTTTGGCGATTCGGCTAATTGGGCGAATTTACGAGGGAGCCGGTCCATTTTTGGCCCCATAAAGCCTCGTGGCTTCTTTCATCTCGCGACCGACCGAGACGGAATCCCTCGGAATTTCTAAATTTTGCGCCGAAAAAGAAGGCACGAACACCGGTGGAATTGTAAGTCAATGAATCTCTCTCGTGTATTTTCGTATATATATATCCGGAATGTACCTCGACGTCGATCGGCGAAGGCAAAACAATCGATTTCCGTGTCTTTGGACGGATACTTGGAAAATGACGCTGAACGATTTGCTGGACGATTCAAATTCAATTCAGCCGGCGGTGATAAATTATTCGCCACCTACCGGCAGGTGCCTTGGCTCGGCTCGTTTGATTTCTTCGGTGCGCGACTTCCCGACCGATCGGCGAGACCGAAAAATAATTAGCCGTGCAAATACGGCGTTATTTATCCGGCGATTTCCCGGCCGAACGATCGGTCGTTCTTGTTTCTATAGAGGAGCGTGCACGCGTGTACTTTTATCCATTTATTTTAGGGGCATATCCCAGAATGGAGGGTGTGATACCCCAGCGATGGGGTCCCATATGCTTCGCGTACGAGGACCAGTACCACCGCCGAGTGTGTTTTGATTTCCCTAATAGCCACGTCAGAAAATAGTCGGTACTTTTACGGCTAGTCAACTTGAAAAATATCGACTAATTTCACTCGATTTGTTTCGCAGCTTTCGACAGCTCTGCAAACAGTCGTGGAAGATTCGAGTAAATTAATCAACTTAATTGGAAACGGGATAGAAATTTTTAAAACAAACGGGAAAACGTAACTGTCTTCTCTGTAGAAAAATTCGCGCGACTGGGCCAAAAATCACTTCCTACCAAAATAAATCCGTAATATCTTTTGTTATACGTTTCTTTCCAACACTTGAGATAATGTTTAAAACACGATGAAAAAAAAAGTCACTTCTGAACTTGAATACAATTTAAAATTAACAAAATTACTCTTCCCTTGCGTAAAATAGGTGGGTAGAAGACTTTTGACTCACCCGATATACATATGCAATATAATTTTTTATTCGTTTATTTACATCCTATTCACAAACCAGCCAAACGAATGGAAGAGATTCGCTGATAAGACGGTTCGCTGTCTCTACGTCTTAATTAACGCGAGCCGACGGCACGCGTGTAAAAATTGAAAGAAGCGAGGGGGAGGGTGGGGGGGGGGGAGGGAACGTCGCTCGGCAAAAGCAGAGTGGGCGAGCGAGATTTCCCCAGCGAGAGTCGTTTGATTCGACCAATGAACAGCAAGTACGTTTCAGTATGCGTCGCCGTACGTCGCTCTCCGTTCGCTTAATAAGTATTCCTTATCGATGTGTGTCATCTGCGAGCAGCCAGGCAACCGCAGACCCGTCATTATCGTCCCTATCTCGGTTCATAGTTTTCGTCATTTCCATCCAAAGTGGCGGCGGCGGCGGCGTATGGTAGTACGTACGTACGTACGTACGTGCACGCGCGGCTAGATACTTGCTCGTTCGATGGAACGGCATTAACGCACCGTGGTCAAACATGTGTCGCTGATTGCACGCACTTTCACCTGATTAGCTTTTAACAGGAACGTTTCAAAACGTTTTCTCGGCTTTTTACGACGTCCGACCCGTGTTCCTCTAATGCGATCGTCACGTTAATTACTCGTTCCCACCTTTCGCTGGAATTTATTGCCCCTAATGAATATGCACGCGTGTTCTTCAGCCCTGAACGTGGAGACATCCGTACGACGGGACAACATACCACAATTGCCAATCGAGGCAATTTTCTTCTTCGTATTTTCACATGATTCACATTGCCCACCCCCACACCCCCCCCCCCCCCCCCCCCCACACACACACACACACACACAGTGAGAAAAATGATTCTTCGTACAATATAAATTGTCAATTATCGGCGCTAGAAATCGGGGGAAAGGGAAAGAGCAGAAACGAGAGATATTTACACGTATGTTTGTTTGTTTGTTTGTTTTTTTTCTTCGTACGAACGTGGTAAGCTAGGTTCGAACGAGTTTCGAAAGAGTTGCCAGCGTGGTTCGGGAATAATGCCCGGCAGCGGAAATTCTCTGACCGCCCTTGATATCGAGTCCATACTGATGGAGATTCGCGGCAAGGGTGCGAGACAACGTAGCACGATTCGGTCAAATTTGCATGCATTAACGCCACAAGCGCGACTGATTGACAATCCGTGTGTCATTGTGACGTCAGTCAAATCGCCCGAGCATCCTCGACCAATCGCAATCAATTAAGGTAACGATTGATTGTTACGCGTTTGGACTCGACGAAGGGAATATCGCGAGCCGGTATTTATGCGGATGATAGACGTGCCATTGAAAATCACAATATCGCCATCGACGAGGGACCAGCTTAAACCTCGTCGTATATTTAATGGATCGTTTTTTCAACCATTTTTTTCCCCCTCCACTCCACCGATCTGCTCTCGCCGCCACGTATTTAAATTTACGTTCTCTCGCGATTAGTTCTCCAGATCTTCGCGAGACACGGCGTGGTTTCAAGGTTTTCCAAGATTCGAGCGAGTCGTAGCGCTAAATCTCGACAAGTCGCTATCGACAAATAAACGAGCAGTTCCAAAAAAGCTCGAGAACAAAATTCCTTACAAATCAAATTCCAATGGGGGTTTTAAACGTCTCATAATGCGCTGCAACAACGTGCCACGCACGTCGAGAATATTTGTCCCAAAATTGCAATATTTCCTCAGTTTTAAGTATATTTAAGTATAATCCAGGCAAAGCAAATAATAAATTTATTACTTCTCAGTAATTTCTATCCAGTAACATACCGATGAATTCAAGAAGAATTATTCTATACGGTTTGGTCATTCGTTATGGTCCGCAATCAGTTGCCAGCGCGAGTGGATGAAGCGTCGTACTTTCTCAATAAAATTAACAAGCAGAATTCACCTGGAGGAAGAAAAAGAAGAAGATCCGAAGGAAACGATGAAACGTTGAAAAATTATAATTAAGCGGTGAGAAATTAAAAATCAAAGCACATCGATAGAACGATTGATGTCGAATCTGGCCACAACAGTAATAAACGTTAAAGAGAAAGAGTGGAACGGACATCCGAAGGAAATGGAGGACAGGTTTGGTTACTCGTTATGGTCCGTGGACCAGTTACCAGCGTGAACGAACAAAGGCTGCAAAAAAAAGCTCTAGATTTGAAACATCGGTGACTTATCAAACGACTCGGAAACGACTCGAAACGCGTGTGTCTGCTCATCGCGGTATTAATCGGGCAAGGGTGGCGTTTTCAACCGGTGAAAAATTCAGGGACGTCGCCCCCTCGAAGGGGCCATACGTCCAGGAAAACGAAACGATCGTCGTCGCGCGCCACCCGAAATGGAATCCGTCAAATTGACGGAGGGTATAGGCGCGGGTCAGGACACGGTGCGAGGCGGTGCGAGGCGGTGCGAGGCGGCGCGACGCGCGTCGAGGGTCGCGCGAGGCTCGAACGAGCAAAGAGTGAGAGGAAACGGCTGCAACACGAAGCGGAGGGCTATGATCGATGTCCCGAAATTAAGGGCTTGCCCGCCGTGCGAAATAAAGTTAACCAATCGGGCCAACGAATGGCCGGTTCGTCCGTTATTGGCTCCGGCGGTCCTGCGTCCGCGTCGCGACGACCCGATGCCCGATTTTTTCACGCCGTCCCTTGTTTTTTTTTCTTTTTTTTTTTCTGTTCCGAGGGGGGAAAAACCCGGCTACGCCGGCTATGCCGATTGCAATTCGAGAAAGAGTGATACCGTGGCCACCACGGCAGCCCACCACGGTGGATCCACGGTGGACTGGCCACCGCGCCGCGTCGCGCCGCGCCGCGCCGATGGGGCAGAGGATTTTCGTAATTATGGAACGCCGTTGATCCCTGGGGATTCGTCAGTCGACGGGAAAGCCCCTGGCTCTCTACGGCCACGACAATGCCATTTTAATTATGCATGTTAATTGGTTTCCCAGTCCGGCGTAATACCAGCTTCTCTAGGACTATTCTCGCGATGCGTCTCGTCTCCTCGTCGTGTCGCGTTGTTGCTGACCGATCCGCGATTTCACGTGTCTGTTCTCGTTGCTCTTTCCACGCCTGCTCTGTCGTGCGCCTGACATTCAACGTCTTAAAGTTCAATCTTCAAACGGGAAGCTCGACGATAGCTCGACAGAGGGGAAGAGTAACGATAAAATTAAAAAAAAGAAAAAAAAAAAAAAGATGGAACGTGGAGAGGAAATGACGTTAGGATTTGCACAGACTCGTAGTAATCCGACGGGATAGGTGTTGGCTTCCTCGGTCTCTGGCGGACTGTTCCCTTCAACGTTCCCGTAAGGGAAAGCGATGGGGTGAAAAAATGGCCACGCTTCGACGTAGGAATCGCTTTTGTTTTTTGTTCCTTTTTTTTCCTTTCCTCCTCTTTTTTTTCAGTCAGATATACAGAATTGATGGGGGGCTGCGTTGTACTTTCTGCACAGCTGAGTGAGCATGTCACAATCGGCCAGGGCCGCCTCAATCAAAGTGGCATTGATACCCTTCGCTCGTTCTCTCGATCGGGCCCTCTCGCGCTCTCCATTGCGGTTTTGTTCCAGACCGAAAATCTATTAGCCTACCAACGGTACGTGCACATATTTTCCACTACGTGCAGCGGCTCTGTGTGGGATACAAACTGATTTTAATGCCGGCAAATTACGCGAAAAAAACAATCACGCGTGTTTAAATCCCGTACAGCTCGTCCACTGCAAATGTATAGACAAGATGTTGCCATTTATGAATAAAGCATCATCAAATTGTAAACAAATGAAACATCTGTCTAGCTTCTCCTTTCCACGAAAGTCATTTAAGCCTCAAAGTTAACAACAGAGTCCAAGTCTCAAAATTTGTCTCGATGTCTCGAGATCTACGAGCCAACAAGTGGTAGCTTGAAATCTCTTTGTAAATGTTACCAACAGGCATCTTTCGATTCTGTGGATCACTCGTTTACTCTACACGAACCAAGCTATCACAAACCGAGTAGTTTAGGGTGACGCTGAATGCGACGCGCGACCGCAACGTGGTTGCATTTACGTTACACCGCGGTTTACGCGACGTTGCTGATGCGTGCGTGCCGCGTATCGAAGCAACTCGTTCTCGAGGCTAATTTTTCTAATGTTCTCGTCGGACTGGAGCCTTGGTGTCATTGCGAATTTTATCGCGACACGGTTATCGTAACCAATTTCGATGAAATGCGAGACCGGGACTCGCGGATAATAAGCAAAAAGTTCGATAAAAATACGAGTGTCGTTGCGAGATTATTACGACTCGTTTCAGTTCAGAGAGACGTTGCAGCGAGAGGTCAGTGCTGCCTCGAGAGATCTACGAGAACATCGGGGCGAACATCCACGATAGCCGTTTGTCGAAATGCGCGAATAAATATAAAATCCATTTTCCCAGGTAGTATAAACAACGCGCCTATGGCAGATCATTGCCTGGTTAAATCCAGGCGTCGAGGATTCGAGGAGGCCGCAGTGTACAGAAAAATAGTTACGTGCAAGCCCTGGTAGGCTTATGCCTGTCACCTACGTGTATATACCGCGTATCCCCCGAATAAGGATGAAAGCTCCGAGGCATCGTTGTATCGAAAACCGTAGGTTGAGCACCCCTGAGCACAAGATGTCCTCCTGAAGACTATCTCGGCCTTGGTCCCGCGGGAAACCTCTTCCTTCCTACCGTTCCTATCTCAGGACACTCTATAGCCTATTCAGATACCAGGCTCACCCTACTGCTCCCATGTTAGCCAGCTTGTTGGGAGAGAGAAAGAGAGAGAGAGAGAGAGAGAGAGAGAAGGCGAGAAAGGGAGAGAAAGAGTGTGTCTGTATTTCCAAGGACAAGCAACACCATGTAGAACGTGCAGGAGGTATAAGTACGCCCGAGTATTCGAGTGCTCTTATAGCTCGCAGCCTCACCACACCTCGTAGGAAAACGTATTTTGCAAGCCTAAATATCCTAGGGTTTCTAGTCGCGACTACGCTGCGCCACGCTATCTCGCAGGTGGCTACCTTCGAGAAGGAGTTATCTGGCCCCTTATTTCGCAGATCGTTGCGAACCGTGATAGCAAGGGTGGCAAACTGATATCAGAGTCCGGTGACGTTTTCACGAAACTCCACACCTGTACGTACACCGACGACTTACTTCCTAAGAAACTGGAGGACTGTTTTATCTCAAATATCCCGATTCGCGATTTCTGCTCTTCGCGGAGTTCCGAAATTCGAGAACGCGCGGTCTATAAAATTGATAACTCGTATTGCTCACTCACCGATCGATAATTACAGGGTCGCTCGGCGTCTCGTTTCTGTTTCCGCAGCTCTTTTTGTCGCAACACCGACTGAAACAAAAAACAGGTGGCGTTTAGCGCGTCGCGACTTTTGAATATTTTTTCTGCTTCTTATTCGGAGGATCGGTGTTCTTTGGCACGATGGGTCCAGAGGGTTCGGAATTTTCGGCGTCGTCTCTCTCTCTAAAAACTATCCGAACCCTTGGGACTCGGTGAGTTTGGGGGTGGAGAGCAGTCAGACCAAAGTCCCATGGGTCAATGAGTCAGCCACCCCCCCGAGAGAATGATTGCGCCCCCGTGTGTCTCGTTACGTTTATGGTTGGCCACCGCAAGGGTGGTTGCTTGCACGAAGAGCAAGATACTTTGCTCTTCGATCGTACGTGTTTGCATACGGTTCGACTCACCGCGGAACCATCAACACCGCGAATCTTTCCCAAGCTATCGTCGCGCTCTTAACCCTCTATGGGCCGAATTTTTCTCACAATTGCAAACAAATTTGCATAACGTGAAATCGACAAATATCAACCTGTGAAATACAGATTAACGATGAATTTTGCTCGACCAATTTATTACAACTGTGCTTTGTAACGTTTTGTAACTATAAAGTAACAACGTTTGCACTCATGTGTAGAAAAGCTTAATTTCACAAAACAGTTTGACCTTGGCTAAATTATTCAATAAAATATCGATATATCAGTATGTGAGTTGAAAGTTGCACAGGCTCATAGAGGGTCAAGTTATTGGCAGGAGTGAAGCTAATACCGAGAAACTCACCTGCACATCACCTCGTGGGTGAGAAGGACCCTGCACATTTCGGGATTTTTATCTTGACCCTCGTACATGATGGCCTGAAACAAAAAACATTATTTCGTAACTACAAGCGTGACGTAGGATATAAATGGAGAATATATGTGTTTAAATTTCCTAGTCACGCGGAAACTGCTAGAAAACGTACAAGAAACGCGTTAGAAAACTATCTGCGTAGGGATAGCAAGCGTAGAAGGGGCAGGGCCCTAGAATTCTCGTTTCCCCTAGGCCCTAGAACATCGCTAAGCCATGGTCGGCTTAAGCAAATCCGTTAAGCTTCCTTCACGACCTTCTGATTGATTTTTATTTAATGATAACACGTCGTTATCCTGTATTCATAAACTTACAGTTGGGGAATAAATCGCTGGATTAGCTGGCGAATAATGGAGCCGCCGGCCAGGCGACGTGCCTTTGATCTCGAAACGCGGACGAAATTCTTGAAACCGAGTATTCCGTGCGATATTTAAAAAAAAGAAAAAAGAAAAAAGAAGAAAAAAAAAAAAAGAAAATTGGACTCGTATTTCACAACACGGAGAGAACAGAGAACGCATTATTATGTATCTTGTCGATGCAGAGGAGGCAGGGAGAAGCAAATTGCCTATTCGTTACCGAACTCGAAGCCCGAAGGACAGTCGACTCTCGGACGTTTGTACTTCTAACGCCGTCAGACACGTTAATCGTATCGTATCGTATCGCCGGCACGTATAATTTATGCACAAGTTGCTCGGCATTGCGTGTAACGACCTAAATTGCCAGAGTTGGCGAAGAAGCGATAAAATGTAAATACTTTGAAATACAGCGTCCTGGGGAATTGGCCGGGGGTTGACGTCACAGTGCTCTCAGCGAGCGAGAGCGCTCAGAACACAGGAGGATCCCGGTAACGATATCAAATACATCTCGCCTCGGCAGTTAGGTGTGACTTTCAGAACGGCATCAAATATTTATACGAAACAAAATAACCGAATTGCAACGTAAACGAACCGCGACGCTTGCACTGGGAAGGTATGCGCGACGCGGAAGGTAAATCAGAGGAGGATCCACCACCCCCCGCCAAAGTGGAAACGTCAGTCCGGAAAATAGAGGGGCAAAAATAAACACGGAAGAAAGGAGAAACTGGATGGAGAGAAGAAAAGTAGCGCTCCTTCGAAACAGGGAAACGAGAGACAGAAAGAGAGAGAGAAAGAGAGAAAGAGTGGGCATACGTATAAAACGTTTCGTGCCCTTCAGCCGTTTCCACTTCTAATCGTCGAACAGCATGCGATCTTATTTGTGCCCTGAATAATTAATACCACGGCTATCCACCTTGTACGCGTTAAACCCGCTTCTAGAACACATTGGATTATTAGCTGCAATTAGTTACTTAACGGAGTAACCGTGTTTTCACAAAACTTTAGTCAACGTTGCAGTATAAGTTGGTACTGATCGATTAGATTAGTCAGTGGGCCACGCGATTATTCAGCAACGAGACGAAAGCTTCCTTGCTAAAACGCGGCGATTTATATCTCACGCGTCAATATATCTTACCTGTAAAAGTATATCGCGTAGTCGTGCGATATACGTTTGTTACTATTACTATACTAATTGGAATCGAATGGTGCACATCGATAACAATATATCCGAATTATTGTTCGCGTAACGCAGACGTTTAAATTACGTTTCGGATACAAATATCCTCCCGATGATCCATGGGTCCATTTTCCCCGCAGCGTAAATACTTTTTCTTTTTTTCGCGATGAAACTCTACACATTTGAAAAAGAAAAAGATAAATAACACTTGCCCAATCCTGGGCATGCACGTGTCATTCACGTGTAACAATTATTGCTCGCAGACGCGATGATCATTGGATAGATCTTGTACACCTTCTGATACCACATGCGATACTATTTGCTCAATGATCGTTTGCCACGGGTACAATACCCGGGTTGTTGATTTTACATATCTATCCCACTCGCAGATAATTTCGAGCAATTAGTTCGTGAGAACTATTAAGTTCTTGTTTGTTTTTATCGCCGTTCAAGCCGATCGTATCGCTCATCGATCAGGGCGCGACGTTTCTTCGTTGCATAGATGCGCAATAATCGCATTTTGATAGCCGTACGTATGAAGTTTATTGGTTAATTCCGTCGTTCGATCGTATTTCGATAGCGTCGTTCCATGTCGGTTGATATCGTTCCTAAATGGGATTGAAATCCAATTAGACTAGCAGCGATTGATCGATCGTGGTAGCGGCTACTTTTTACAATATCGCGCAATCCCGAAGAAGAAACTGTTGTCCGAGTTTTTTGGCAGCACAGATCGAGACTTGCTTATCGTTAGTTCAAAGGATTTATATAATTGTTGAAATACTTTCGCGAGCCAGCGTGTAACGAATGAATCGTGAGATAGACGGTCAGATAGCACGAGCGATGTCCGAGAGGTAGAGAGAGTTTTCAAGTATCTAATGCCGTCAAAATGAGTCGTCCTCGGGGTGCGCGTCCGACACGACGCAACGCGACGACCAATCAACATCAGTCCCTCGGAGGGACTTTTCTTTCGTCGCTTCTCGGTCCCCGGTACAAACGTTTGGGCCTCAATTCCCACGGGAATTATTTACCGAGGACTAATAGCGATCGCGTCTCGGTGCTGCTAATTTTTCGATTTGCCACAGTGTGTCCACCTACACGCTCGTTTCACCAAGAAAAAGAGAAGATTCAACTACACTTTTTTCCATCTTTTAGAAAGGATAAAATGGACTTTGAGACAAATTATTATTATTATTATTATTTACGCTGTGAAATTGTCATTTGAAATTATTACTGAAAGTAACACGTAAGTATTAATTGCACACGGTATTTGGCAATAAAACCGCAGCGTTATTTACGAGGAGCTGCTCAAAGGTGGTTGTAGCACGGAGGAAGAAAAGCAAGCAGCGCAGGAGAGCGCAGATAAATACGAAGATAGTCATTCAAATCTGCCGTAATGATTTCCATCCCGAAATCGATTCCAAAAGTCCCCTGGGAATCCCCCTCTATACCGATAGTGCAACCCCTGTCGCCTGACGTATACACCGCCGAACAACGTGCATACAATGTTACTTTCACCCCTGCGAAAGAACGTCCGCCTGCTCAGGGGACAACTCTCTCCCTCTCTCTCTCTCTCTTTCTCATCTTATCTGCCAAGGATTAACTTATCTCAAACTTATTATTTCCTTAATCTATAGTTAAATACTCATATTTCAGCATTATACGCGACCGTCCGACGTTCGAGAGCTGATACCGATTCGACTTGCCGACGCTTCGCGATCGCGGGCAAAAGAAAAATGCGCTGTCCACCGATCTTCCCCAATTTTGTCACTGCGTCGACATTTCGATCATCTCTGCACGATATACATATTTCGGCGATACGTGTATTAAAGTTCGGTGATTGTAGCGTTAACGACGCGATCCGATAAAGATACGAAGATATTAACGCGATATCGATAATCGATTTAAGGAAGCGAATATACAGAGAGAGTGAGAGAGCAGAGTATGAGCGTGACGTACCACAGAATTCTTTCTCGATTCTTTTCTGAATTCCCGCGGGTAGTATTTTATAAAAAGGAAAAAAAAAAAAAAGGAGGAGAAGGAGGAGGAGAGAAGGAAAAAAGAAGAAGAAGAGAGAGAGAGAAAAAAAGGAAAGTTTCGACTGATCATCTCCAGCGGCGGATGGAAGTTGGAGCTTAAAAGGGTTAGGTACAATTTCCTGTTGTTCATTCATTTAAAATAACGACGGTACGCGGTTCGCTGCTTCCTCCATACCGGCGTCCTGTAAATGCTTTTTTATCCCCGGAACTAATTACAATTTAGCATTTTTAATCCTGCGAAAAAGCGCATTCCAGTCGTCCCACCTTTACTCGTTCCCTCTTCCCGGCCGGAAGTTCGTTCTCAAGCGCTTACAAACGTACGTTGTTAGCGCCATTCAGCCGCGGCTGCACGCTACTCTTTTTCTCCTCTGTTGAGAAGCTGCTCGTATTTTTCTGGAAATTTCAACGAGAAACGCACGGCAGTTCTCGACATCCTGTATTTTTTTCCCCTGCTGCTTTCTCGTCGAGAGTGCTGCTCCCCGCACCGCGGTACTCGCCGCCCGACGGTCTCCTGTCCGCTCTCTCACTCTCTCTCTCTCTCTCTCTCTCTCTCTGCGCGCCGAGCGAAAGTAGATATAGATACCCCGGGTACCTTGGCCAGGAGCGAAGAAATTGAAGAACAGCTTAAGGGTAGGAGGGCTTCGCCACGGGCTCAGCAGCCGGCTCCGTGTAGCCAATTATTGCGGATTTATAACCGACCGCTTGATTCGGTCTCGAGCTAGCTCTTCGCATTTCCGAATTGCAATTTGTGAGCCCGTAACTCTACCTTCAACTCGGCCCGTGAGTTTTCCTCCCTTTCCGCGAGAAAATTCAATGATTTTTCAACGTTAAACGGACAGACTCGGTCAGTTCCATCCCGCAGTTACGGTCACTCCATTCCAATACAATTGTTACGTCGTTTCTTTTTTTTTCTAGCAACCGATTGATCGAAAAAATATTGATGTAAGCGAAAGTACGGAAAATCTGTATTCCTTTTTTTTTTTTTTTTTTTATTTCCGAGACTAGCACACTGCTCGATAGGTTCACCGGAAACGACAAAGATTATCCGATGATGATTCGCGAGTCTCCAAAGCACTCCACACGCAAACTAAAATGTTGCGTAACTTTTTCTTTTTTTTTTTTTTTTGCTTTTAGAGGTTTCATTCAGAGAAACTAGCCGTGCGTGGACGTGCGCTCATTCCGCAGCGGAGCGGGATACGCAGCAAGAACGCGTCAAGTCAGATTTGCTAAACACTTCGTACGAGTTGTTTCGCGAAACTCCATACACAGACAGAGTGTATATATATATATATATATTTATATCGATTCCCAGTGTCTGTGTGTGTGTGTGTGTGTGTGTGTCTTCCTCTCGCTTTGGCAGAAACGGAGGAGACGCGTTCAATCGAGGCTTTGATGTATAAATTGCAGCTTTCTCGTTTTCGATCCTGCCTCCCCCCATCCAACTTTCTACTTCCCTTTACTGGCACACGATTCCTCCATAGAGACGGAAAGGGTATCCCGGCATCTATCACTTCCGCTTTTCTTCTCCTCGTGGACAATCGTTCTGGAGAACTATCGAGGCGTTTACTCCGCTCGAGATTCCGTTTCATTCTCTCTCGGGCCGATGTTCCTGCCAATTCCATACCACCGGTGCTACCTGCATTCTTCATATTTCCGCCAAGGCTAACCCCGATGAATAATCGACGAAATATCAACGTTCGAGAATGAAATTGCCCGCGATGAACGTCGCTCGAATATTCGAACGTCCGTCACGTTTCGAAAAAAAAAATTCTTGGTTACGAACGTACAAGCGTGTTTTGTATTTTTTTTTTTCTTTTTTTCTTTAAGCGCTGCACAGAACGCACGGTCCCTGAAAGATATTCAACCTCACGGCAACTCGGATCCGATTAATAAAAGGAATGGATCGCGAATTGAAGAACGGTCTCTGCCGACGCAAGGCCACCGCGGCTTAGTAATTTAATCAGCTAAAACTAACATCAGCTCTGTTTCCCCAACCTTCCCTCCGCCACGGCCGCCTCTTTCTTCTCCCTACTGCTCTTCTTACCTTCGTAACCGACCAACCCCAAGATGATTTAATCTGCTAAAATGGCGCGACTACCTATAGGATACCTCGGAGCTAGGGTCGCCAACACGAAACAAAATAATTCGAGAAAGTAGCTACATATATAGGTATCTTTCCGTTCGTACAGCTCTCTGTTTCCTCCTTTCTTCTTTCGATCTCGATCAAAATCGAAAACGTTTTGCAAACGAGAAGTCCGAAAAATTTCCACGTAGAAACTAGGGCTTCGCTCCTAGATGCTCAAAGTCAACGCACAACCGGATCAAAAAAAAAAAAAAAGTCTTCAAGAAACGTTTGGCCAAGCATTTGTTTAGGCTCGTTTTTATCTGCCGGTTCGATCTGTCGTTGGAGAGACGCGGCGAGGTAGGCGCGAAAAGCGATTCACGGAAAGCCACTGGTAGCGAAAAGAGCCACCCTCGAACGCACAAAGAGACGTTATCGTTGCCGGTGATCAGGGCTGGTATTTGCGTTTGCTCGAAGGTTATGATCCTTCTTTGCGCCCTATCGCCGCGCCAGGATCTACGGCCCTGTACACAGGGTCGTTGGAACACGTGGGTTCGCGGACTATGCGCAGGGTTGGCCACGTGGCGCAGATAACAGGACGGGGCAGACGTGCGGCGGCCGCTGCTTTCCTCGAGGGGTAGAAATCAACCCCCCGGAAAATTAAGTGCTTGTAGCTCAGATGATAATACTGCCTCTCTCTCTCTCTCTCTCTCTCTCTCTCTCTCTCTCTCTCTCTTTCTCTCGACCGGCGAGAACGCGTCAGTGCGACGCATTCGCCGACGAGTTCCATCGCGTGGAAACGCCAATCAACGAGCAACTATCACCACCTCACGATCGATTCCAACAGCCTAATTTTTAGGACGTTGTCGCGTGCGATTCATTCATTCAGTCAGTCGCGAGAGTTTCGCCAATACGACACCGTTCTCCGTTCTTCGTTCTTCTTACCTGTTTCGTTGCAGAGTCGATGAGCCTCACGTAGATGTCCTGCACCTGCCTGACACCTGTAACAAGAACGAAAAAGAAGGAACTTTACATCGGCCGAAAGCTCGCAGAGATGCATGAAAAAATGTTACACGAGTTACGTCACGCGTTTGTAGTACACGTACGGATAACGCCGTACGTAGACGGTGCCGGTGCATATTGCAGCAGGCACAGAGGATAGGAAACACGGCCCTCGCGCACGGCTGAAAAGACAAATAGTTATGCCCTTTTTCGGGACCGACCGGCAGCTTCGTGGCAGTTTTTCTCCAGCTCCAGTTAATATAAAGACAACGCTGCTGCTCTTTATTCAATTTAGAGCCCGCGGGCTCTTTTTCATCGAGGGCGTCGGTAAGAAGGAACCATTAAGTTAAGAGCGTTGCGCGCAGGCATCTGCGACGGATGTGCATGGAATACGACGAGTACGGAAACGAGTCCAAATTCTGACAAGTTCGGCGCCGCTGAAAGGGACCGTCCCAGAAAAACTTACATATTAAGGAGCATTTAAGGTGGACGACGAGGTAAGCGGGGACTGATCGCATCCCCTCGGGGACGTATGCACAATCTCCGTTGTTTTTGCATGGGCCCAGCCCCGTTGGTACTTTGTACCGACGAGTACCGACCTCACCGAGCCGATCCGATCCGGATCGCTATGCAACCAGCCGTCCAGGCGGCCAGGCAAATTCTTGTACGTGGAGTGCGTTAATTATCTCTTAGCAACCTCTCTCTCTCTCTCTCTCTCTCTCTCTCTCTCTCTTTTTCTCTCTATGTCAGTCGTTCCGGTTTCGAAATTTACTCGATACACGTGTCGGTCGTAAGAGTCTTCGACGTTTGGAATAATTTTCGGGGAAAAAGTTTCAGGGAACCGAGTCTCGGAGGGGAGAGGTGACGAGGTTACGAGAGAACGAGAGGGACACAGGAGAGTGGTCAATTAAAATTTACGCAAACGACGTTTTAATCATACGAAATTGCAGCCATTAGCGACAGGTTAATTTGTTATTAGCGCAGGTCGGGCGCACGCGCGCACGTATAGCGGTTTATTAGCCGGGGCAATTTTGTCGCGTGATCGGAGCCGTTCGTGGCGTATTATACCGCGAGTCGTATGGCTATCCGTTATCGGCGCGCCAGCGTCGGTCGAAGCCAGCAGCTTCGGCTTCGACGTTTCCCATAGACGTAACGCGGATAGCGAAGTTTTCGAAACACAGTTTCTGCTCCACCTTGCCGGAGGGGGACTCCGGCAGGTAATCCCGGCGAGTATTTTGGACAGACACCCTGGTGGCTTCCGGCCTCGCGTGTCCGGTAAGCCAAATAATCCCGACATAAGACTGGCCAGACCCGGCGCGGGGTCGCTGCTACAGGAGCCCCAGACTCACGCCGCATAACGTTACCATGGATTACGATACTCCGGTCGAAACTAGCTCACAAATTACCTCGAGAAACCGTCGCGGCTTTACCGGAAGTTACTCGCCGGCTCTGGCTGTTTGCCGGTTTCTATCCGGCCGTGGAGCTGCCCAAGAGAGAAAGAGAGAGAGAGAGAGAGAGAGAGAGAGAGAGAGAGAGTAACTACGTCAGGAGTAGCTGTTCCAGCGTACACACAATGGAACGTCGATTGTGTCCACCTGATTGGAAAACGCTCGAGCAAAGACGCGTACAGTATCAATTGTCGTCGACTGTGTTTTGCGATGAAACGATCTCTCTGTCATTAGAGCGGAATGCTAGCGGTTCTCGCGGTTACGAGAGCCGTCGTCGTCTTGTTTTTCAATCTGCGCGCGATCTAACAATCCGATGTAACAATCGCGTTCCTCTCATTATCGTTGTCGTTGCTTTCCTCGTCAAATCGTCGACAGCGGCATTACCCGTCCCACCCATTTAATTATCGTAATAAGTTTCAACAAAATTCACGCAAGGGATCACGCGTGTCGAACGTTGGTAGTTTGGATTCTCTTCAGCGAGACGTTCGCGTCTCGATTCGCCGGACAGCGAGGAACGATCGGCATCCTACGAAATAACGAAGACTGTCTCTCCTGATTCTGTTCAGGATGCTCGGTATGTAAACAAGATGGTCGGAGGGACGGAGCGAATTCATTTATGCACGTGCGTGGACGCGCCTTAAGGAAGCAGGACCGGCAGAGCGCGCGAGGCTGCGCGACATGCCACGTGAACGTACGCAAGCACGCACGTACATACGTGTACATTCGTCACAGACGTTGCGGCGACTGGTGATCATGCCTCGGACCGACGACAATAAAGGCAAAAGACGGAGAAGAAGCCAGGCAAGAAGCGGTATCGCGTGCCAAGTCCTGCTGAGAGCAGGCAGATAGATCCGTACGTATTAGCATAACTAGGCAACCGACTTCGACGCGTACAAGAACACCATCGAAGAAGCGGACACCACCCATTTTATTTCTTCGATCGGCATCCTTAATCAGCGGCGCTCTTATTACGAGCCGTTATATTCCGCGGCCCAAGCTACTCTCTCTCTCTCTCTCTCTCTCTCTCTCTCTCTCTCTCTCTCTCTCTCTCTCTCTCCCGATAACATCTGCTTTCGTGTACGTTCCTCTTCGTTCAACTGGCCGCAGCTTGTCCCGATCGCGAGGCGCAAGGACACATTGGAACGTCGCGGTCGGAAGCTGAACCGAGACGGAGAACCAGAATGAGAGAAACCAGAATGAAATGGACGAGGAGCCCAAGAGAAGGGGGTGGGGGGAGGTAGAGGGGGAGGGGGTAGGGGGAACGATCGTAAAAACAAGTAGAGGCCAAGTATGGAGACGCGCCGTCGTCACTTGAACGGGTAGCCTCGTGTTCCTCATTTATTATTTAATTATAGATTTATTGCCGGAGCGAGCGATCGGTGTCGGCGATGACGATGCGCGCGCGTTCGATCGTACGACAAGCGGTTCGGTGGGCGGTCGGTTCCGTGGAGAGAGAGCCGCGGAGAGGCTGCGGCACGCTGGCCGCGAGCTTGCGCCAATTTGTCTTCCTGATATAAAAGCTACAACCGTCCAGTATTTCGTGCATGAAACTTTTATAGAATGCTTCTCGAGAGTCCGGGAGAGAAGGCCGATCTCCGGATCGAGGCATAAATCAGACCTCGGCCGACGATCCGACGATCCGCCGATCCGTCGTTTCACTCTAAAGGACATAACCGGTACTCCGGATAGAAGACGTATAGGCTCCGTTATACATATACCGTAACGTTCGATTGCATCACACGTTCCTTCTCTCGATCTTTCCAACTGTTTCGTCGTCGTCTGCATCTCTTCGATCGATGGATCAAATTTTTCAGCGTCGTTCAGTTTGCAAATTGGTCGACAAATGCATCTACGGCTGATGGACTGACTCGAAGCAATTCAGAAGTATTATACTTCGGAGGACGCGTGAGAAACAAAACGAGGGACAGAGGGAAAGAGTTGGCCGATCGAGAGCGAGACAGAAGTCACGAAGAAGAATAGGAGAGCGAGAGACTCTACGGTGGTAGACTGACGAAGGTGGGCATAGGTTGCGATAGTTAGTCATTTCTTGTTCGCAATGTTGGCAACACGTTTTAGTGTCCATAGATGGCAGGGCGGCCCCTCAGTCAGTCGTGCCAACGCAAAAATCTCGCATTGATTGATCGGCTCGCTCGAAGCAAGAGCAACGCGGAGCAGCGCAACGCGAGCCGAGTGCGGCGAAGTAGCGGAGGCAAGAAGGCCGATGGGTACACGGAGGCATGAGACGCGGAAAAGAGAAAGAGGGCGACCGGGAAAGGGGCAGGAAAGGGAATGGAAAAGAAACGAGGGGAAGGTATCGGCGAGAGGAGGAGGATGAGGAAGAGGAGGAGAAGGAAAGGGGTGTGGGAGGGGGAAAGGGGGGAGGAGGAGGAGGAGGAGGAGGAGGAGGAGGAGGCAAGCCACGAGAATCGACAAGAAACGAAGATAAAGAAAGCACCGGCGGAGGTTGACGTTGTTCCCGATGTACGCCGGATGAAAAACCTCTGGAATGAAAGCCAGCAGATAGCGCCTTGTGGCTTTTTAATATGTTCATAATACGATCACGTTTTTGAAGGGTCCCTCTGTTGGTCGGACCACCTCTAGATCGTCGACTCGTTCTCTGCTGCTCCCCTTTTCTCTTCCCCCGTCGTTCGTTCACGCACAGACGTCCGGGCGCTTCTTCACGACGAAAACCGAACCCTTTTTGCCACCGAACCTGGGCCAGTGACATAAAATATGTCTTTGTTGCACTCGGGCCTCGAAAGTTCCTGAGCTTTTTAGCCGCTCTCAGAGACTGGGTGTCTGCGCGGAACGTCGATGGCCCGTCATCGTCGCTTCCCGGCTATTGCCCGCACCGCTCTTCAAACTTACGTACACACCGCTAGGCCTTTACTTACGGACTGACTGACTCGTTTTTCTCTCTTCTTCCTTCCTTTCGAGTCCAAATCCCGCCGAGTCAACGAGATTCCAGTTGAAATCGGAAGAGACAAGAGTAACGAAACCCGAGACGAAACAAGGATGAAAATTCGATAAAAGCAAAGTTTAAGTCCGATTCTTGCAAGCGGCGCGATCCAACGAGGATTTATCTCGTTTCAAGTGAAATCCCGATCGTCACTTTTTCTCTCTGCTCTTTTAATTGTAAATGCTCTACGCGCATTTTACTAGAGTGTAATCTTTCTTAAAATTTCATGTTCCTCTATAGTCACGCGGTTGAAATCCATTTCGCTTTGAAAATAGCGTAGATCGTAATTTAACGCTTACAAATTGATGACGACGAGTCATAATTAACGTGATGTTTTTTTGGTTTACTCACCGTTGGAATACAGCAGATGCAGGCTATACTGAATGCCATTGTTTGTCTTCTGGCCTTCAGACTCCTGGAAACAGACACAAGCATCGCTCTTGAAACACATGTGCGCGATATTGCAGAAAAGAAAATTGATCTTTCTAGACTAATCTAGACAACCGAAGCGCAGTCTCGTTCGCGTCAAGGCGAGCTCGACGAGGCCGAGCTTCTCGAGAACGAAACGTTTTTCAATCGCAAGCCCCTATTAGCATTATTCTATTCGTTAATCCATTAAAGGCTGTGCGAGTTTCAACGTTAAATCTCGTTAATCTCGCTGAATTTCGTGCGTGTTTGAATCGTTTGCCGAAACGAATAGCCGAAGGAACGGAGAGATTCAGTAACGGAACGGAACGGAACGGAACGGAACGGAGCGGCTTGGCGCGTTCTTCACACCCCGTTCTATTTTAATTAAGTGCAGGCCGTGACGTAACTCTCGCGTCCCGGCCTGCTCCACCTCACGCTAATTATTAATTTCTTGATGTGCCGGTAAGAGCCGTGCCATTACGTATGGCGTGCGATGCATAATTATCATGCTACCCTGTTGACGAGTCATGCGTGCATCGCGCCATATGCCGCAGCCGCGGTAATGCATTTTCAACTACCATCTACCCCTGAAACACCCAGGACGCCCGTGCGTCCTCCCCTCCCGCTGCCCTGTCCATCGTGGCCACGACATTTAGTCGTGCATACAATCTTTCAACCCGAGAACAACGACCGCTCCAATCGATATTACGGGAAATTAACATAATTAGCCCAGGTTCGAGGCTTGCTGCCTGCTCTCTACGCTCGGTTGGATTAACCTCGACGGGAGGATGATGGTTATTCATCAACTCGCGTAACGCTCAAATCGTTCCAAATTGTTTATCTCGGCCTCGACCGAAAGTCACTTTTACCCTCCGCTTTATTAGACGCACAAAGGCCTGTGCTTGTTACCTGTACGCGGCTAATTACGCGAAGCCAAAGTCAAACCGCTTCGGCGTTCATCGTTTCGGTGAAAACGACCGAGAACACTCGGTCGATTTTTCCACGGGCAGATCTCTCTCGGATCTCGGTGCGCCGAGTAATCGCGGCGCGGTTGGTTCGTCGTGGCGGATCGACATCGATTCTTCCCTTTTTCCTCGAGCGGTGTGCACGCATTAAGCTCTTCCCTGTCACTGGCGTTCGTCGCGACCATTAATCTTGAAATTCGCGAGCGCACGGCCGACCGTTAATCAGGTATATACGCGGGTATAGTCGCTCGATCCACGACTACTTTTTAATTAAACGCGAATAAAAAGCGGAATAGAACGGAACGGGGGGAACGAACGCGGAGACCCTGTATTTACGTAGGGCAACAGTTTCCGGGAACTACCGGGTACGCTCTATTTTTACAAGCCTTTATGTAAGCGTATTGCTTACCAATAATCTATAACCGTTTGGATAATTCCGGAAAATGTGCAAATAATTTAATATCTCTAGATGGAAGACTAGAACGGAGAGAGAGAGAGAGAGAGAGAGAGAGAGAGAGAGAGAGGGCGAGAACAGGCGTAAGTACGCTTAGGCACAAACGGCTACTCGACACCGGCCCTGATCTATGCTCGCGGTGCACGACCCTAATTAATAGGCTATGCAGGCTATGCAACGCAACTGTCCTGCTCACGTGAATTATACATATAGACGTGCTCTTAAGCAGGACAGGCAGCAGCAATGGAGATATCAAGATAACCGGCGCAAATCGAACTGGACGAATAGAAAGTACGTTGGTACGTTTGTTCCTCTGGCTCGTTAACGAGATGCTTCCATCGTCCGTTTATCTGTCCTCCCTTTCCCCCATTTGCCTACAAAGAACACTTCGTCTATAAACCGTGCATACTCGATTTCTCTGAATTTGAATTTCACCTCTCGATCGATCGAGATGTCATCCAAAGCGATTACGTTCAATCTGTTCTTGTCTCGAGACGAATTCTAACTTCCTTTTCGTTTTTTATTTTTACCATAGATGTCGCGTGCGATCGAGTTCGACTTTATGGATACCTATTCGGAAAATGAGATTTTAATTTAACAGCAGCGGAGCGTACATTCGATCTTGTCTAATCGCGATGTGGCAAATTTTGACTTGTTTCACTTTATTCAACGACGGAGATTTTATCTCGCGACTCACTTTCTGATTCTGTCTCGCTCGTCACCCCACGATGATGAAAACTTTTGGAATTCCGTTTTGTACGAACTGGTTCATTATAGCCACGCTAATCGTTCTAGAACGTTTCAACGTGTCTTTGATAATAGACTCGCGACATACATGTCTCGACCTACGCGGATGCTTCCGAGTCCTTGATCTAGCCAAATATATTTCCGAAAATTGTCAAAATAAATATGAACTAGACTCGAGAATGTTTAACATTCCTGCATTCAAACAATAGGATTTGTTCGTACAATCTTCTGCCACGTCTCACGTAAAATTCACGTCTTCTTCCCGCCACCAAACCTTCGCCATCAACTGTTAAACTGCCCGACGCTAAATTATCCGCGCTCGGATAATTTACGCACGTATCGCGGTAATTTATCCTTATGTATCGCGCATGTCTGTCAGATGGGTGTTCGACTAGGGTATTTCGAGCGTCGTATGATATATTCAGGTAATCGATTTACGATGTACAAACTCGAGGAGGCTCGGTACTGGTTCTTCGCGTGGTGGCAGGGCAGGAAGGGGCGACCAAGCATTCGCGCGATCTGTACTGTCCGGACGTACCGTATCCGCCAGAGCAGAGATTTCTTTTGCGCAAGAACGAGCGTGTGCCGGCCAGCTTCTCCTTAAACAGCTATACTAATTGACCAATAGAAAGTGGAGCTCTAACGACGACCGTGCTGCTGACAATCGCGTCCCGTTGCCAACAGTCGCGTTCGCACGGGCTCTCTCGCTCGCTTCGTAACTTTTCACACACCAGCCAGAATGTCATCTCTATCGATGACACTCGATAACCCCTTCATCTCGAATCGATGAGAGACTGCCGGCGATCGTGACCGATTCTTTCGTCGTATTGGTTGAAACGTCGTTCGCGTTGTGACGGAAGGAAGAGCGACTGACCGAGTGTCAACGATTGGGGAAATAGAGAAGATTATTCCCATTTCCAACATTTGAAATGTTTAAAGTTAATGTTTAAACGCGCGACTCGAAGGCTAGGAAATTATAGACGAGGAAAATCAATAAAATATTAGAGAGCGACTGTCGATAGAAAAACCTAATGCATACTCTCGCAAAAAAAATATACAGACGAGGGTTTAATGACTTCATTTACGAGAATTCTTGCCGTTTCTTCGGACGCAGTGAAAATAGATCGGATGGTTGACGTAAGTAAGTATCCACACCGCGAGTCACTCGAGTACTGACGCTTTAAACCTAACAATTCACGTTCCACTGACGTATTTTTGTAACGTTGCAAAACGCATCGCTTGTTCTGCGATCGATTCACGGCTGTTTTATAATGTTGCCAAACGAGCTAGCGTTTACGTTGGGGAAAGTAGAGTAAAACCGGGCACCATTGTTTTTCTAAAATAAGAACTCCGATACGTAACCGAACTATGGCATAATATTCTGGTGGATTCCGCGGCATTACGTGACAGGTTTCAGAGCAAACAACATCGTAGTGTTCCGTGCAGACAGAGTTGAAAATTTCGGCTCGAAGTGTTTCAATGTTTCAATGTTTATGTGTTTTCACATTCAGGAATCTATTTGTATTCTATAGTCTTTGTAGATTATTTTTACCTTTCTGTCTCATACTAAAGTATAAATATTTAATGTTTAATAAATGGATTTGATTTTTGCTCTATTAATTAAAATAATTAAAATTTTTATAAATACGGTAAAAGTTCCTAAACTAGTAATTAACAAAATTTTTTGCAAGACAGACCAAGTAAACACAAAGTAGAATAACTTTGTGTTTGTTGAAATTGTTAAAAATAATTGTTTCTACCATTTGTTATTTAATAAAGATTAAAAATTTTATAACATGTGTTGCATTTTATATGTTTTTCAATAGTAACCAAATATTTGTAAATACCTGCAGGAAATTTTATTTTCAACAAACAGACAATTTTTTCTAGAAAGCTTGGTCTCATTTTCCCAAATATTACAGAGCTAAATTAGGTACCCGGTTTTACCCCACTTTCCCCTTTAAACGTTCAATAATACAACGCTAATCCTCAACGATGACACTGGCAAGGCACAGTACAGTCGAACAAATGTAACTCACCCGGCGGTGTATTTTCAACGGTGGAACGATTCAATAACAAATGCTCGGCTAGATAGTGATCGACGCGATAGAAAAGGGAGAGAGACGAAGAGACGGCGGAAAGAAAATGGAATAGCTCGGTTATTATTCGTTAGAGGTTACTCGCGTGACGACATCGATGCTCTTACGATCGCCGTCCGTCCATTTCTCACGCGGCCAATGGATTTTCGCCTGTCGGGCTAATTGCTGGAAAAGCTGGAGGTGTATCCCGCCGTACTATCGATATGTATACGTATAGGCGGAGCCGTTTAATATTTGACGTCGGCCCCGATGGAAACGGCAATTATCGAGATAAGCGCACGCTCGCACGGTATTCCCCGATGTCATAAAGGTTCACCTCGCCTTTTTCCGCTTAACCTCGCGGGGAAAACAAGGACTAACTGACCACCGTCCATTGAAATTCCAAAGTTGTCACTCGACGCTTGCTTCTTTTTTTTTCTTTTTTTTTTTTTTTTTCTTACTCGAGCATCCGTCGATGATCCGCGATTTTTCATCGATTTCTCGCGCTCGCGAGACGTACGATGTACGTATGTAGGTTACATTCATATGAAAACAATTATGTACCTGGTCTTTCTCGACGAAACCCATGAAGGACGTCCTCTCTATCTCGATCGGCTGGCCGTGTCGATCGTACAGAGCGATCACGAAATGAAAGAAGTTGCTCTTCCTCAAGTTGCTCGGCGGTTGCTTCTCAAAGTGCGCTCTGCCCACGCCAACCCTGAAATTCACAAACGATGCAATCTTTATTACACTTGAACGTGAACGTGGCGACGTTTGCAGATCGATAAATTATCGACAGAGGACGTACGCTCATTCACGATGAATTTGTACTCTTCTTCGCGAGTTAATCCAGACTTAACCTCTTGGCTACTGTAGGCGCTCACTTCACATTGCTCGAATCGAGCTGAAGGCGCTCAAATGTTATCGACAATAATTGCAGCAAACTTCATGTTGGATCAGACGCAAGTGAATTCTAATTCAACAGTTACACCTTCCGTTGATCGTATATCATTTAAACGTGATTATTTTGCAGTTATCTCGTGTATTGTTATTTACATTACATCATGTAAATGTTATTGACAATAATTGCAGTAAGTCTCACGTGGATCAGACGTAAGTGAATTCTAATTCAACAATTATATCTTCCATTAATCGTATGTTATTTAAACGTGATTAATTTATAGTTATTAAAAGATTATTTTATATAGTTATTTATAGCATTATTATTATATAGTTATTTATAGCATTATTATTTACATTTCATGTAAATGTTATCGACAATAATTGCAGCAAACCTCACAAGTGAATTCTAGTTCAACAGTTATATTTTTCGTTAGTCATGTATCATCTAAATGTGATTATTTTATCTTAAAATGAAAAGTTGTGGTAACAAATTAATCAGAAAAAGACACAAATGTGTAGTATGTAGAAAATATAACAAAAAAAAAAAAAAAAGGAGACGCATTACGCATGCAAGAAACATGATGTAGTATAATGAATGAATTGATTCATGTTTCGAATTCTACCACACCTTACTAGATTATTCGATATATTTTAAAATAAAGCTTAAGTTGTACCGTTAAATTTTTAGTAGGTGCACTAACATTTCAATAGAAAATGCAAACAAATAAATAATATTGTTTTAATGTAGTGGAATTTAACTTTCTCTGATTATCTCGATATACTTTCTGAGAAAGAATATCGCTGATAACGACAAATTTCGCCGTTCTCAGTGTAGATCGCGATTCAAAGTTAGTCAAGGGGTTAATTAAAGAAATCGCAGGCATTATCAGTAGGATTCGGCGCGCGGCTTGTACGATAGAGCGCGCGTGCATTGCGACGCCGCGAACGACACGCGTTACCAAATTCGGACGTCAGAAGTGAGATCCTCGGTTGTAGGGTCGAATAGGTATGTCCTACTCGGCCTTGAATGCAATAAGAGAACGCCCAAACTGGTCGAGAGAGGAAAGACAAACGAGGCTGTCCGTGGGGGAGCGCGCAGGTGGCCTCGACGCCTTAAAATCCCATTAAGGTCTCATGTGCCGAGATTAGGCCACCGGACTCCAATGCCATCTTTGAGTAATGGCACGGAAAGTCCCCTTTTCCGTTGCGCTACTTCGCGTAGCGCGCTCGCGTCGCTGCCTTCCGACTGATCCCGCAAAACCTGACTTTTCACCTTTCCCACGATTAAATGCCGGATTGAAAAAAAAGATTTAACGCGCGAGAGACATTCGAGGCGGGGCAAACGGAGAGATTTGAAAATCGTGAAAGATAGTTTGTCGAAATGAAAAAAAAAAAAAAAAAGAAAGAGAAAAGAAAAGAATCAATACTCTTTTGTCGAGTCCACAGAGACTGAAATAGAATGAAATAGAAATTGAAGAAGACGAGATACGAAATTCCCAAAGTCGATGGTCACAGAGTATCGTAACGGCTCTTTCAAAATTTACCTCTGTTCGAGCCTCTCGTCGTTTGCCCTCTAATTACGTTGCGCCTGTTTCCTCCCCCCTCGTGCTATAAACGCTTCGCGCTAAGCTATCAGTTTCCTAACCCCATGGACATTGAACGTAATCTCCGTTTCCCACCGCAAACTTGTGTTTCCCAGATTCTCGTGCAAAAGTGTGAACAATTCCATGTCGCTTCGGTATCGGCAGTGCAAACGATTACACGATTACGATTACGTCTGGTGAAAAAATTGAAATTCGTCCGCGGTTTACAGGGTTTTTAATCCGGTGCTTCTCGCCGTGTTTGAAATTTCGGACATGGAAGGAGGGGAAGGAGAGGAAAGGCAGCGGTCAATGAAGCGGCGCGACAGGCGCGAAAGGGTTTTTAAGCCTGGCAGACGGGGACGAAGGGGATGCAGAGGTTGCGACGGTTAAAAACCGCCGCGGAGAAATCGTATTATCGGGTGGCGGCGTGATACACATGTGGACGCGCGGGATCGGGATCGGGATCGCGATCGCGGGCATGCAGCGATAAAACGATCGCGCGAGCGACTGCGCGGAAATGCCCGCGCTGCCATCAGACTGGACGGACTCTCGGAGCGGAAAACTGAATCGACTGGACCGAAAATGAATAGCGGCAGTTTTGCAGCACATTTGCGAAATAAATGATGGTATCGGCGGTGCGTTTGTCACGGCAGGCGGTGGGATGTCGGTGTGCCGGCAGGCAGAGGAGAGGAGAGGAGAGGAGAGCAGCGGAGGAGGCAGAGCAAGGGGTTCTCGCCGGTCGAGCTATTCGACGACGAGAAGGGGGTGGTGAATCCGACGCAGAGAGAGAGAGAGAGAGAGAGAGAGAGAGAGAGAGAGAGACAGAGAGAAAGAGAGAGAGAGAGAGAGAGGAGAGAGGGTCTGCTGGAGGGAAGGAGGCCACTGGGGTGGCGGAGAGGCTGGGAGGGTAGTGATGTACTGCCCGTGTCGATAATTATCGGTGGCTGATTAACCGGCCGCCGGTTCGCGCCCCATAACTCTCGACGTCCGATTATTTTGCCCCGTTTGCCATGCACCAATTCCTATATAACGTGTAGCCACGTCCTAGCCCGAGCCTTTACATTATCACCTGCGGTGCAATACTGTCGCGCACCTTTTTCCAAACTATTGCGGATTGCGGCGCGCCGCCGTTTCGCGGTTTCAAGATTATGCTCGTTAAAATAACAATAACGCACCGCTGTTGCCAACAACGCGACATCGTTCTTTCGTTTCGTTCATCCGCTTCTGCACGCGTGGCCACTGCACATACGGGTCTCTCTCTCTCTCTCTCTCTCCGTGCGATTATTTTTATCGGTTGTTCGCGCGCGCGTGTGTTCGCTTGCTTTGTTATTTAATTGATTAATAATTTGCGTGATGGGACTGAGAGAATTCAACGAATCTTGTAGTTTGTCACTTATAGGAGGATAAATGAAAATTTCCATCGGGACGATCAATTTTCGTCGAAACGACACTACTTTGCTCCATTCCGCAGACGCGTTGGCAAACGCTTACGCGAGATGTTTGGTCGAAAACGAAGAGACGACGCACGCGCGACCAAATCCAGCGTCGTTAGCGTCATTTCGAACGGGCGTATCTGTTCCCGAGAGAAGACGAGATGCCGGGCTGTTTGAGGACGCAGCGAGCGACACGGAGGTGATAATTAGAGGCTGCTGGAATCGTCGAATTGTCGCATCGTCGAGAGAATTCTCCGGGAGAATTTGCGGATAACGCGAGCCGCTTTCACAGATAGCAACGTGCCGGCTGCGTCGCCTTTGGCCTCGAGGCACACCGCGATCCCTGTCGCGTAACTTTTCTTTCTGCGACGAGCCGAAGCAACCGCTCAAACTGCGATTCGATCGGCCGACAAAGATAACCCGATCTACTCGCCGCGCGCCAAATACGCAAATGAAGATGTAGGACGCGATAGGTGTCTTTCCGCGCGTTACCAGTTTTTCCCCGCTGGTCGTTGCGGCCATTGCCGCGCGCCGGGACGTTAACAAATAGTCCTGCACTTAGCGAAATGCCAATTTAAGGAAAAGAGCCGCGCACGAAATAAGCAAACCGACGGTTTCCCTTTCTCGAGCGCGGCGTCACGCGTCCAACGTTCCTAGTTAACGCTAGGCTCACTGGTCACTAAAGTATTCAACACAATATTCAACAGCAGAGAAATGCAAGTATGGCATGCGAGAAAATGTTGATAATACAATAAAGAACACGAGGTATACGCGAGCTACATCACTCGAGCGTCTAAAAATATATAAAATTTCCACGAATGGGAAATTGTCAAATTGGACATCTTGGTAGATCTAGTGTTGAAAATTGTGGCGTAAACATGGCGAATCCGGTTCTCGCACGAGACCAGAGAACGCATGAAACTGCGCAACATTATGGACAGTGAATTGGTAAATTTGTCTCGTCCACAAAGAGAAAACAATGCTCCTAACCAAAGCAATTTTATTTTCTTCTTTTCCCTTTTTTCTTTTTTCTTTTTTTCTCTCTTTCTTTTTTTTTTTTTTTTATCGGTAATTAAATCGCACGGCAAAGGTTGGCGAAACGGGTTGTGCACGGGAGTTTTTGCTTTATCGGTCGCGGTGTAAATATTGACGCGTTGGCAATTTGCAAACGCAGATCGTCGAATAATCGTCCGGGATAGTCTATACTTTACACGGGAGCCGCAACCTATGCTATTTGCGCACAATGCATTACGGGCGAAATATGCGGATAATACGAACCCACGGATACGGTTACGAATTCGTGGATAAAGCAATCGCGGAGAATTACAATAAATCCGCAGTTAATGTATACCGCCGGGCGTTAGTTATTACGAGTTGGCCGAAGCGCACCCTATTTACGCTTGCACCCAGCGTGATTCATAATGCGCGAGGAGATAATGAGCAATTTGTAATATATCCGAATGTAATTCGCAACTAGCCGGGATCCACGCGGCGTTCCCGTTCAATTTAATGCCGTATTTCACTCGCCTCGTCTGACGAAAATTTATTAATTCGCTCGCCACCGACTGCATTTTGTCGGCGAACGCGTAGCGACAATCTGTAAAAAAAATTTACCCGTAAAAATGACTTTTCCTCGTCAGAAGCAAAAGTCACGAATAGCACATCGACCGTGAATTTCGTGAACAAATTGATCAAAGTTTTCCACCTGGTGCGTGAAAATGAATTTACATCGTACGCACTCTCCGCGTAATACTCCGAAATCTCGGCGATAACTAAACTTTGCCGATTACGTTACGTTACGTTACGTTACGCTGTAATCACCCGTAAGGAAAGATCAAAGATCACTCGTTGATTCGCGAGAGCAACAATTGCTCGAAAGCGCCAACTTTTCCTCCGCCTTCCTTCCTTCCTTCCTTCCTTCTTTCCTTCCTCCCTCCGTGTTCCTTTTACTTTCGTCCCGCGCGCCGCGGGGGAAAGTCATTGTTTCTCCACACAGGACGACACACAGCGGAGCTCGTCGTCCCTTCGTCGGCCGCGATGGTTTACTGCTTCATTAGGTGGGTAACTTTTTTAGGGGTTTTTAAAAAGCGTGAGAGTTTATGTCTGTTTGCCGGGAGTTTTAAAAACAGTTTCGCCGAGCCCTCTCGCACCCTCTTCCCCCTCTCCCTGCAGACGTAGCAGCTAACACCGCCGTGCGTCTCTGTGTTACACTCGCCAAGGAAATGAAACTTTCCACGGTAAATTTGAACAGAAACGACTCCGACGCTTAACGTTTTGTCGTTCCAACCGTCTCGTTCTCTCGACGTTGTTTCAATTAACCGCCGATTAACGGAAGGAGACACGGGTCGGCTGTAATCAAATTTTTTAGCCGGTTTGTTCGTCACATACGTCTGACGGAGGACGTCAGCGTCCGCGAATGCAAATGAAATTTTCATGCCATCGTTTTATAATCACGCGACTACGTTACGCGTGCCGCTGTTTATTAATTCGCGGCAGGTTCATTTCGCGTACCGTACGGCGTACTCGCGGAATTATTTTACGCGAGTTAAACAGAGGGACGAATAATGGCGGATAAAAAAAAATCCGATTTGTCCGATTCGACGATTGATTAATTCGAAGCTGACTCTAAAATTGAACCAACGAGGAGGAAGCACCGGCGATGGAAATTATAGAAGAAATCGATTAACGCGGTCGCGTTGGGCGGCGATAATTTTTCAGTTTTCCCTCGCGCTGAGACGCGCAAAGTCCCGCGGCGATAGCCACGAGGAGAAACGATCGGGCAAAAAGTGGAAGGATGAGGAGGCGGGGGGAAGCAAAAGGCGCTAAAATTCTCAATTACATTAACCGGATTCCGGTCGGCCACTGCCGTGTCACGCCACTTGGAAGGGGGTTAGTTAAGAGAACCGCTATTGGATTAGCGAGGCCCCCCCAACTCGCTCGGTTTACCTCCTCGAGTCCGCGTATCTGTACCTTCGTCGTTTGCACGTCGTACAAATCCCTTAAGCGAGGCTGCAATAAAGCACGGTTTATCGTTCGCCAAATGCAGCTACGTGTGAACCGCTTTGAAACGCTCCGCTTCCAAAGATAAACTGGATGTTTGCTCGCGTGCCACGAAATACCAGAGGCATCCTCGCTCCCTCACCACGCGTCCTTCTTCCAAAATATCGCTCGCTCCAACAGATCGGCCGGCGAAAAGAAGAAAAAAAAAAAAAAAAACGACGCACGAGAAGATTTTTTTTTACATTGCGTCGCGGTTATTTTTTTTCGCGAAAAAATTTCGAAACACTGACTTTCACTCTCGAGAACCCCTCGTTGCCTGTTTTACGCGATTTGATCAATCGTTCAAAATGTGGGATCTTACAGACGAGGATATGAAATAAGAGAGACCGAGATTGACAATAAACGCTCCCGATACGATAGTCGCAACAGAACGCGCTAGAATTTTTGCTACTATAAAGTTATTGTCCTCGATTTCAAATATTTAAATATAAGTCAATAAATTCCCTCGTACCGGCGAGAAATCCTTCATCCGCGTGATTCCACGTATTTCAAAAGATTATACGTGTATATCTTTGAATACATTGCGACTATTTGATAATAAATAAAACGTAAAAATGGCACCTGGGCGTACCGAGCGCAGATAATTGCAGAGAAATAGTTGTTGCGTCGAACAAACTATAATGGAACATAATCGTAAACAGTTGTAAATATTTTGCACACATTTGCTTCCTTTTATATAGAAATTTTATGCAGATACATTTGTGTACGTGGTTTTGAGGGAAACTAGACGAGGTAACGGCACTGTCGCTGTCCGACGGCTTGCCATCGCGCAATGGCGAGTTATTTACGCTTCGTTTCTAGCTCCTTTCCAACGAATTTTAGGGTTAGGCGAAATTCTTTTCAAACGAGGACGTTGACAATTTTGCAACGGCTAAGAAGCAACACCTATACGATCTTTGGTAACTCGTTTTACTGTTTAATTTCTGCGGTTACGTACCATTCGAGCAGATCAAGCATCTTTGATCAACGATTAATTACGTTATTCGCCGATACGAGAAACGCAGAGAATGTGAAAATCGACTTGGATATAGGTATTTACAGGTATACTGACGTTTCAAACGTAACGTTTCATTAGACAGATATTAACAGATTTAGGTAAAACGTTCTGTACCAATGACATTCTTTCCCCGTCGATTTAATCCACGTTCGATCTCGTTGTACAATTTACAAGTACATGTTTGCAAGAGGGATTGCGAATAGTCTCTAGTCTCGTATCTACCTACTCGGAAAGTGTGCAATTAAAGGAGTAAATAGAGAGAGAGAGAGAAAGTTTACTTACGTTCCGTTGTCGGCAAGCGCGGGCTGTGGCCAGGCACGTGGCACGGGTTCCTCCTTGAGTATTTGCCTCATGTCCTGAGGCGCGAAAACGAGAGGCGCCCGCGGGTGGTGATGAGGCGGCGGCGGTGGTGGAGCTACACTCGCCCCGTACAGCTTACGTCCCCAGTGGCCTTCGAGTTCGACGGGGCTCCCGCCGCCGGTGGTGGCCCCCGTGCCACCCCCTGCGCCCAGTCCGAGCCATGGCGACCCCCCAGCACCCACGATCGTGGAGCTGGGCAGGAGACCGCTCCACTCGTCGGACCGCGTCGTGAGGCCGTACGGACTCTCCTGGGGCAACAGGCTTTCTCCTTCTCGTTGCCACCCTTCGCGAGAACCTTCTTCGCGGCTGATCGAGAGAGACCGTAACCTCTCGGTCAGAACGCTCCTCTCCACCGCCACGTTTCTTCACGGGAGACCATCAATCGAGTCCTCTGACCTCGATTCCTCCTCGCCGGTTGCTCATCAGCGTCAATTTGTCCGCACCATCGGATTCGATCGCTGGCCGATCGCCAGCGTGTCGGCGCACACGCGTGTCTCTCTCTCTCTCTCTCTCTCTCTCTTCGATTCTAGATCATCAGAATCAAAGTTTTCTTTCTTTCTGTTCTTTTCTTTCCTTTTCTTTTCTTTTCTCTTTTTTACTGTCGGCCTTCTCCCCTCTCTACGATATCAGTATCACACACCACTTACTCGCTTTCTCACTTCGCAGTGACGTCTCTTCTCAATGTGCAACAGTGTCACAACAAGTCTCAGTTTTCGCTGGTTTTCGACGCTTCTCACTAAACTTCCTCACTCTCCATAGTCACTCGGTGCACGCGTTGGTAAACGAGAAGAAAAAAAAAAAAAGAAAAAGAGTCGATAAAGATCGGCGGGGATCTTGTCGGCGGGTCGAGGTCCCCAAGCGAGTGTACCCTTGGCGCGCGGCTCCTTCGAGATCCAGGGAACGATCCACCTGGGATGATGCGATCGAGGCTCGATACGAGGCGTCGAGTGGAGCAGCGGGCTGGTAATCTGAGTAGCTGAGGGCGACGCGCGACGATAGCGCGGTGCGTATATCGTCGACACGAAAGTGTCCTGGTAGGGTGTCCCGTGACCAGAAGAGAGGTCCTTCGAGGTCCCCAGCCGCGCGTTGCTTCCCGTTACGGCGCCGCTTGTCGAATGTGTCAGGGCCGGCTCGAGCGGCGTGCCAGCGGGTCCCAACGGGGACGGGCCACCACAGGCACTCGGTGGGTGTGGCTGCTACGGACTCGGCGCAACGACCAGCCTGACAACCTTGCCTTGCCCATTCTCCATTTTCATCCAATCCACCGTCTCTTCGTCGACCAATCGCCACCGGCGTCCTTCCACTATACCGACGCCCATACACGATTTCAAAGACGGTGGCGCCTCAACGGCGACGCCACGAGACTGTTATTCCGGCGCGTGCCGTCTCAGCTTCAGGCCGACGTTCTGTTTCTCCTCCGTCCGACAAACTTCAAATCCGCCCGATGACGAAACCATGTCATCATCCACCGCTCCTCCGAGTCCTCCGAGTCCACCGCTTTTCTTCTTTCTCTACTCCGAAACTCGATTCCTCGATTCCTCCCTTCCTTCCACAATCGCCTTTCACACCGATTGTTTATCTATACCGAGACACGAGAACAACAATTCCATCTCGTTCGACGTCTCGTTACAACACAACTTTTCACATTCGGATTCTCATTCAGATTCTCATTGGATCCTCAAACGCTGTTACGTCCGACGCGTCACGTGGTTTTCAACTTTTTAGCGCCAATTAGATCGCGCGACGTGCCTACTCTCGCGTCGCGTCATTATCATTGTGTTTGCTAGCAATCGAATGATTTCTACTTTCTAGCTCTGAGCCCTGGTTTAGTTTGCAGTATTTATATTTCCGTTTCTTTGAATGTTTTTTGTTTAACGTTTACAAATACAGGGCTCAAAAGCCCTTGTTTTGTTTGTTGTCGTCCAGAAACGGTTAACAACGATGCTTAAATTTTTTTCTTTTGTGTGTGTGTGTGTGTGTGTGTGTGTGCTACAGCAGAGCAATTAAACGGTTCGCCTTTTTGAGTATGACTGGCTGATCATGTCAAATGCGTTAGAAACATTTATTCTGCAAGTCAGGAGACATTTATTCTTAAAATTAGAAACGATGTAGTCCTCAGTTAGAAACAGCTTAATTCCAACAGCTCCAGTTTCAGAACAGAAGTTCCTTTCACATTCAATTATCAATCTCAGATCCAGTTGGACAAGACGTTCACAGTCTAGTGCTGTTAACGTTAAACACAAAACCGAATACTCAGTTAACGAGTCGTTGTTGCAACGACATTACACCGTTATCATCAATCGACGATGCCACTGATGAGATGTCAGTAATCGTCGCTGTTTTCGTACCATCTATCAAGAAACATACATTGAAACGTTTAAATTTCCCTATATTCATTGATTTACTTTGCACTCGTTACACTTTACAGGTTTTCGTCTGTCCTTTGTTCCGCGTAAGAAAAATCGGATTTCGCAATGGTCGATCATCGTAGCATCGTAGCCCTTTCGTCGAATCGTATCGGATCTTTCTTGCGCAACGCCGACACCGTGTCGAGCCTCGAAAATTTACGAGCCGTGGACGCGCGTGAAAACAGGATGCCGAGGATACCGTCGTTTCTGCTCGCGTTTCTCCGCGGCAGAAAAATTTCGCTGCCGGACGAGTCGAGATCGAACTTTTGTCCAAATTTGGCGTTTCGCTTTATCGAGCGGCTCGGCTTCTTTACCCCGTCGCGCGTCGCGCGATTTAGATGGTTCGCCGGATCGTGCGCTTACTTGGGAAATTCCGATCGACCCGCTCCGGGTTGAAAACGTTGGAAAGAAGAAAGCATAATCGGCCGAGTAGGCCGAGAAGAAAATCGCCGCAATGACCGATGGACGTCCTGTGGCCGGAGTATTTGCAAGTTGGTATGCTGAAATAGAGGCCGATGGCGGAGCGAGCAGCCGCACGGACTGTCCTTTCCGGGAGAGACGTCGACGTCTGGCAAGGAAGCTATCTTGACGTGCAGACATTTAACGGCAGGTGCGTCACGTACCGCGAAGAAACACCTCACTCTCTGGATGCTGGATGCTGCCTCCAACTCGCACCTAGCCTGCCCCAGTTTTTACCGAGGCGTAATCAAGTACGGGGAAATCCGTGGCCACTCTCCCTCAGGAGACCACCGCGAGCTTCGCCCGGCAACTGGTCTACCTGATCGTCGTCTTGTCGGGCCTAGCGTTCTCGGTAATTTTCTACACCTGGTTATCACTTGTCCTCGAAGGAATATAACCGTTCAAAGAAGATGTTTCTTACGTCTCACGAGTCTGTCCAACACATTCGCCAAGATGTTCGTTCCAGATCGTTAATTGCCGAGAAAAATCCTCCGCTGTTGTTTGCGAGCGTGCCGATTGTTCAATCCTCGAGTTCGTTGCGCGTGAAGCGATCTTCTGTCTCAATTTCGCGCCGACAACTCTCGCGATTTTTTTTTTTTCAAGTGACTGTTGAATTTCGGTGGAATTTCAGTCCGTTGAATTTGGTATCGTGGAAACGAAGCTTTTAAATTGACGGAAACAGCCACGTAAATTCTCGTTCTCTTTGCTCGACGGAATTCCAGCCGGAAATGTAATTAAGTGGAATTTGTTTGAATAAGTTTGCGCGTTGGAGGGGACCGATTCCGGTAAATCGAGAATTTAAGAGGGAAACAAAGAAGCCGGGGGTCCACGAGGTCTCTCAATAGCTTCTCGCTCTTGCCTTCTTTGTCTCCAGAACCTATTACTTTTAAATTCGTTCTCGAGAAGATTCATGCTTGAGAGTCACTGTTTCGAGAGCGCGGGGTCTATCAAGCAAAGATAATGCGTTCTGCGTCGGGTAATTTGACTTTCTTCCATCTTCTCCGCCGCGATTCTTTCAAGCGCGTCTTTCGCATTCGCGAACGTGCGTATAAAGCATCGGCGTTGATACGTTCCAATCGTGACGTAAACAAAAGATTCTTAATAATTTCACGGCTGGTGAATTTGATTGGATAAGAAAAATATTAATACACACGAGTGAATGTTATACACATAAATCGTTATAGTTTAAATGATAATTAAAAGCTAACTAAGTAGATTTATACAATCGCGCTGATCTACAAATTGGAAATTAATATGAATTTTTTGACAAAAATGTCGTCGTGTTTTTGCAAGGCACTTTGCAAGTCATATTGATACTGATTATGTCAAAATAACACAGTTCTAACAGTTCTAACAAATAGTACACACGTTTCTTACAAAGGTAACTCTCAATTTCAAATATCCCGCCAAAAAGGAGAGTTAAATAAATCTACGAGCTTCATCTCTTGGCTATTCTCGTGAAACAAATCGACGGAAATAATCGATTGAGTAGTTATAGACGTGTTAATTGTAAGATATAAATCTACGTCACGTGGTAGGATAATGAGGCTTAATGAAGATCTGCTGGCGTTCGAAATGTGCGCGTGCCAAACCGGTTTCACTCTCCTCTCTTTTTTTCTTTTTTCCTTCTTCTTCTTCTTTTTTTTTTTTTTTTTTTTTGTCCTAAAGTTCGTCTCTCTTTCAGAGTCGTGATTCATGGGATCCTTCTCGGCTGCCCAACGGCCTGTAACATTGCCATCTTACGGCAACGATGCGAGCAGTCTAGAGTACGAGAGCCCATTTAGAAGTGGAGCTGCCACTTTTTGCTTCTCGATTCTCTGATACATGCAAAAACGAAAAAAGAGAGAGAGAGAGAGAAAAAAATAGCCACTTGGCTCGCTGGCGAATAATTTAATATCTACCATCGTGCCATCTCGTTCGACCGTTCTCAATTGCCGTACGATTAAATCTACAAATTATATCTACTTCATTCTGCGAGCAAGCAACACGTTGCCTTTGCACATCGTTTTACAAATCGTTGCGTCTACTCCGATTGGAATCTGCGTTTACAACTTGTAGATTATCGTTCCCATTCGATTATTCGTTATTTTGTTTTTTCTTCGTTACGATCGTACGATTGATTTTTTTTTTTTTACATCGAAGCGATGGAAATCGTTGGAAAGAGCAAACGTGCACGCACGAGTTCCTTAAATCCACTCGGATGAGCAAATCCGCGAGCAAACGGTGTCAACGCGGCTAAACGTCTCAATGATGTCAAATGAACATCACTACGCTGACCAAATCCAATTACAAATCAGTGGGGTTGGCCTATCACGCATTACTACGGTTTGCTTTTCCGAGCCCACCCTAACGTCGCCTAACGTTCAACCGCTCTGAGCCTATTACCGAGCTACGATAATATTTCGATTCTGGTTTCCGTGTTTGCTCTACCGTACGCAGAGCTTGGCCCCGGCATATGTCGAATTGAACGCAAAAGTGTCAATGTTCGTCGCCGCTCTCTCGCCAGTTTTGCAAGATGTCGTAACCTTAGATTTGTACTGAAATTTTACTGAAATGGATGAGACGAGTCGACTCGAATGGTGAAAAGCAACGAAGCAGAAACTTTGAGACACTCAGTCGACAAACGTGAAATCGGGAATCACTTTAGTTTGCAATTAAAATTATTTCACAATTTCGAATAAAGTATCTTCGACGAGTAATCGAGAAAGCTATCAAAGATTCATGTCTCTCCGCTGTAATCGTTCACAGTCGACGTGGACGATAATGCGTGCACTTGTCCTCGCGTATCTGGTGACGGTGCGAATTTTGCGTGCGACGCGGGGTTGGTCGGTTCTTTGAAAGCCAGCAGAGGCGTGTCCTACCAGCGAACCGCATTTGCCCCGCTGTAATACCATACATAGGTGAACCCTTGGCTGCGTTTCGCTGGTATAACCAGCCAAGGCAACGGGGGTCCTGCCAAAGATGCCCCGACATATGTGACGGTTATGTGGGGTGGCAGCCCTTGGGCTCACGAATTCGGAACATGTGCGTGCAGAACAGAACTGTCCTGAATTCTATGATAGAGTTTGTTTGCAGTCGCATACGCGGATCGTGAAGTGGCTGCATGATTATTCTTGTCTTGGCCGAGGGCCATCAACCTGTCACTCGTTAAACGTACTTGAACAAAGTCTCGCATAAATCGGCCAGTACTTGGAAATCTTGTTCGCGAGCAACCACGTTTGGCAGCTGATTTTCGAGTACCGGTGACAACGATTTACAAGCTCGTTCTATCAGCCTCTCTCTCTCTCTCTCTCTCTCTCTCTCTCTCTCTCTCTCTTTTTCAAAGTTTCATTCTTCGTGTCAAAATCAATTTCGATCGATCCAGCTATCAGTAGGAATCTGATTGTTGTCACTTTATCAGACTTTAACAGTTAAAATTGTATTCATCGTGTCTTGGCATCGTGACTTGCGTAACAATACTAGTGTCGTAATTTCGTGACATCCAACGGAAACTCTACAGTACTGTAGAGTACACGTACAAAAAAAAAAAAAATATGGAACGAAATAATAAAGAGAAGGCGATAATGGCACGTAATAGGTAGCGGTCTGGTTGGAAGTTCAGCATTTGGTATGACAATACAGCTGATCAGCGCATCGGTGCACGATTATAATGATAATACCGGCCTCTGTTCCGGAAAGGGGAGAACGCGGGGGCGCGCAATGCCCCCTAAGGGGTGCTCAAGTTTTTCGGCCAAAGTTTTTGCTACGCAGATGCGGCTCCGGACGGGACCATTTATTAGCACACCTATCCTGCTTCTATGCTCCCATTCAAAAGGTCTGGACAACAGGTTGCCGCGTCAACGTCATTAGCCATTGCGTTTTTGCTCCTAACCTTTCGGGGCTTTATCTCTCCGCTGATAACAACAACAACCCACAAACTTCTCGGTTAATCCTTCCACCCTTGGAAAATAATTCGCAGGCGTCATCTAATTTCACGCGTATTTCTCTGGTATTTTTTTGTTGGAGCGCGTAGAGCAGTGTGGCATTATAATAATTAATGAGGTAATAATCAGTTTGGAATTTACTTAGGAATAACAATTTTACTCAACGGACTCTTATTACAAAGATGAACAATACGTTCGAGCTGCTTATACAAATAATACATACACATACACACATATCACACACATACTAGTTGTACACTTAATCGATACGAGATGTGATTACAATAAATCTAAGATAGATCAAAAAGTTTTTAACATTTATTATCGAAACAGGTGATCGTGGATATTACAGCTACAACGGTAGTTTTCAAACGGAAAATAAAATAGAAAGTTGTTTTTAACCGGTGAATATTGATTTAAACGGCTGTGTGCATTATTAAGCCGAGCATTTAATTATAATCGGATAACGCATTTGTTGTATCATTTATTCAAGCTATTTACATTAACAAGCAACGTCACGTAGTGCACCGTATGTTCCATATATAATAGAATACTTTTGTACGAAAATAAATTTACGTAATGTTCACGATACATGGCCCTTTAGACATTGATTAATAATTAGGTACCTTGTACGACTAAATTTCACTTGTATATATGTAAGTACAGATTCGTCTCTTACAATTTGGCACAGGATTGTTGAAAAAGTTTGAAAACTGCAAAAACTACTGTAATGATATTGTTTCGGCAGAAAAAGAAAAAAGGCAAAGGAAATAAATTCACAACTGATCGGTTATCCGAAAATGCAGGAACACTTCTTCATACATTTTGTCGTAGTTCGAGAAAGCACTTCATGATTTATTCTACACAGATCGACGGACGTAGAGCCGCAACCCCGTAAGTAAACCCCTCCTGCCAGGATCGAGGACGCGTCTGTTTCCATAAAGCAAATTATTTTTATATCCAGGGATCTACGTTTCTGTGAATTAGTGATAAGCTGCTACGGTCACTCGATACGTTGCTGACCATTCTGCGATCCCTATGACACATATGTGTATATATATATGTACGTACGCACACGTATACAAGCGGGCAGAAACCAGATAGAACCGCAGTTGCCATTTTTATCATTTCCTTTCCGATACCCATAATGCGAGAGATTTCTTTCACTTCTCCCCCACACGACCAGATCTCGTTTGTCATCTCCGTTGAACGCGTCCTCGTCCTCCGAAAGATTTACGAGACGAGATCTGCGCGAACGATCGCATCTGGTGACGCGCGAAATCGCGAGAGTACAACACCATGAGATTTGTCTTGCCTGTGCTGTGAACAGCTCTGCGATACTGAAACGACGTCTGTGAAACGACGAGAGATAGGTATTTCGCGGGATAGCAATCGACATCGCCGCTAAGCACTGCGAATTACCGCTGACCGTGTATATTGCCGATTTCATCGGACGGCGGCCGAGGGGGTTGGGGCCGGTGGTCGTGCGGCGAGTCGTTAGCCGATCGTTTTGGGGATGAACGCGGGGAATTCGGCCAGTTAGCCAAAGTGTAACGATGCATCCAGATCGAGAAATCGTTCCGGAGAGAGGTGATACGGTGTTACGGGGATGGAGAATGCGCCGGTCGAAGATAGGACACCCACGAGGGCCGTAGGGACACGCTCCGGCTTCTCTACCTACAGCCCGAAGATTACCGAAAGTGTAACTTACTCCGTGCAGTTAGCCTTTGATGCGCTGCTCCGCTGTTTTCTCTAATCTGCGCGCCTGTTATGTAAAAAATTGTCCCGGGGAAAAGAAACAATTTCGCTGAATACACGCGTCCTACTATCCTGTGTGTGATAGTTGATGGAAGTTGTTTTCCAACGTATTCTCATTGGAAAATAAAAGACTGTCAAGTTTTGAGAAATTGTGTTCGAGCTTTTGCCAGAAATTTTGTTTTCCTTTCTTCCGTCTGAAGAAGGACCTTCCGTCCGAACTTCTGGCCGAGGATCTAATGGAATTAGCCGGTGCCCTTTTGCTACGGAATATCGACAGCTAATTCATAGATGATACTCGCGTGCCAACGTACGGCTCATCAAGTTTTCACGATCGTGCGTTCGTATATCTGCACCTGTACTTTCCCCTGTGGGGGAAAAGTTGGCGAAAGGCACGAGACAGGTATCGCCAAATACGCGTAAGCCAAATACACGCACGACGTTAGATGAAGAGGAGAAAGAAGAAGAAGAAGAAGAAGAAGAAGAGGAGGAGGAAGAAGCGGAAGGACAAAAAACAAAACGAAAACGGTGAAAAAGAGAAATGGGCGAGAAGAGAAGAGAAGAGAAGAGAAGAGAAGAGAAGAGAAGAGAAGAGAAGGGAAGGAGAGGAGGGCGGAGGGATAAGGGGAAGGTTTCCAACGCTGTCGACGGGACGTGTATTCGCTGGATTGCGGCCTCGTTCGAGAATTCTCATGGGAAGACGCCATCTTGTTCTCCTATGTAGGTATCCACTGCCCGCCAACCCGATGTCCTGCCACCCCTTTGCATAAACTTACGGACGGACGATGACGTCAGGCAACAAAGGCGTTCAAGTCTTGTTGGAATATCGATTTGGTATTTGTCTCGTCGTGACGAAACTCCGGACACGGAAATATTGGGAAATTTTCGCCGTCTTTGTTAACTTTGTTCGCCGACGAATAAAAATCAACGCCTCTCTTCAAGTCAACGTAGACGCGGAAGACGCGTTTTTCGACCCACTGTCAGTCGATCTATCGATTATCGATTCACCGATGCTTAACACGAGGTAACGCGCACAAAAGAGGCGATTTTCGCCATTTCGTCGAAATTCGATCCGAAATCTTCGAAAGTGATGATGGCACGACACACACACACACGTACACACGTACACACGCGCGCGCGTAATTAGATATCAAAACGCGACGATGATTGTAGAATAGCAAACGAGCGAAATCATCATCATCATCATCATCATCATCGACGATGAGTCTAGACGTTCGTTTATGGCACCATCGGGAAAAATAGCAACGATAAGTGCCAGTTCGTATAATGTACGAATACGCTATTTTATTTATTAAATGGACCGTGCGAAAAGGTTCTTTCGGATCGCTATGCCGGCCGGCATACACATTTTATCGGCTTTAATTGGACGCCACCGCATATTCCCGGTTAATTAATACGAAAAATTGCCAATGTTAATATCGCATGCATTACCTATTTGAAACGGTCTGTTGCATCGACGCACAGACCGATGCACCGCGAAGGGTCGCCTGAACGGCAGTTCATACAGAGAGGGTGATATCAACGTATTTTGTTGTAATTATCGAACAGTCACTCGCGGTAAACGTTCCGCGACTCTCATCCGCGGAATTTACCATTGTCTCGAGTACGTGCGTGCCATTTCCGACAAGCTTTCGCTGACAAGGACGAATCCGAACTCGAGTCGAGTCGAGTTCACACGCCGAATAATTATCGATCGGTATCGACCCGACGAAATTCGGACAAATCTGCCAGAGAGCGTGGAGTCACGTTTATTCTTTCGGTAGGGAAAGGATTCGAAAACTATCGAGAGCGGCGAGTTTAGCGGTCGGTTGGCAGTGGTGTCGACTCGACAGCGTCGAGCCGATTAAACTGCGCAAAATCACTTCTTCCATTTGAGAACCCCACCGAGGGCGGGCAAATAACGAATTGAAAATCAATGGTATTACGAGATTATGCGTTTATTGGTAGAGAGCTAGTAGAGTTACCGATGCCCAGAGCAGTAATATCAAGTAATTGCGTAAACGCACCCGGATCCCTCTGCGTGCCTCTCCTCCCCCACCCGCCGCCAACGTGATCGCCCATCCGTGGAGTTTCGCGCATTCGTGCGATCGTTCGCGATGTTTAAAATAATTATCATCGCCCATCCGTGTTTCGCGTCTTTCTCCCTTCTTTTTTTTTTTTCTTTTGCTCTTCGCTTCTCCAACTCGAACCAGCTGCTGATTGCTGCTCGCTCTTTCATTGGTTTTATCGATTTTGGAAACACAAACGCTACGTCGACCACGTTCGTGCAAGAATGCGAACGTTCGAACGTCGCCGGGACCGTAGATATTCACGCACGTGCGAGAGAGCACGTTTCACGCGAGCTGCGCGAACGGAAAAAAAGAAACGGGCAACTGCAGTCAGGTCCGCGAGCGATCGTTCTCGAACGCGTGACGCTGTTTGCGTTAGAAACGATGTAAACGTTGGACAGGGCGGTGAAATATGTTGGTCGGCTCCCAGTGGCAATCAAAGGAAAGGACGAAAGCTTCCTACGAAAGGAGCACGCGCGGCGTCAGGGTCTTGTGTCCGACGACACACGTTCCTCGCAATATCAGCCACCGGTGGGATGTGTGTATTTCGCACATTAACCGTGTTTACACAGGTCTGATTCTGGGCCCCGTTCGCGACACATTGCGTGCAATATCCCACTGTTTGTTCCACGGCTCGGTTAATTTGGACACCCTGTTTCCTTGTTTTCTCTGTAAATTCGCTATTACGCGTAGCTAGCCGCGCCTCCGTGCCGCGCCGCGCGGAGAACCAGACCGCCTCGAAGAGAGAAGCTTCGAAATTTCAGCCGAAATTTTCTCCGAAACTTATTTACCCATTTCCCGTTTGTTTGTTCGTTTGTTTGCTTGCGCGCGGACAGCTTGCCCCGAGAATTACGGTATCGGTGATCCCGCAAACACGTTGAGAAGCTCATTACGAAGCATCGACGAAACACCGACAACGACGCAATCACGCCGGCCGCGCAATTACAACGCGGCGAAATAAGGAGGAGAGACGAGCTCCGAGACAAGAGGGTTGGGAAGAGCGAAGAGACGACGAAGGGAAGCGAAGCGAAGCGAAGGTGGCGCGGCGGTAATTCCGTCACGCCGTAAAGGTTGCTTTTTATCGTCTGTGATCCTGTACGCCCATCCAACGAGATCCAACGAGGTCCGGCATCAGACGACCAGGCATTCCGCGTTTCCTCTCGTATTATACTCGGCGTAGTTCGTTTCTCGCTCGCGCTCTCGTTTCACACGTGCCGCTTGATTGTTCAAGTTTTATTATCACTCGTTGGTCTCCGACTACTCGTTCATCCGGTACATAACCTACCGCTCGTGGTCACGGAAACGATCCGCCGCCGATCATCGCCGTGCCCGCGGACGGAAGAAAGAAATAAAAGTGGGAGTTGATCGTTTGTGGACGCCGTGTGTGTCGCGGCAGCGGTGATCGTCGATGCTTGGCCCCCGCTTTTACCAGATCGTCGATCATATCGAACGTTGAATATTTCATCGTTGTTGAGATTCTTCAGTTGAGGTCTGAGGGAGGCTTCCCGAGGTTCCTCCGAAACGCCTGGGGATCGGTTCCCGTTGACCCGCGTCAAAGTCTACCCGTAAACCCTTTCACGCTTTTGTACGCCTTTGAAATCCTCTTTGTTCGCAATTAACGTCTTTCCTTCTTTCCCTGCAGCAGAGTGCTCAATTCGAAACGTCCTTGACGATCTTGGCAAGTCACGGTCGACGAGAGAAGAAGAGTCAAGGAGGAGAGTGTGTGCGTTTTCGCGTTAATCGCGGAATCGAGGATCGAGGACGAACGAAAATGATCCATCGGTGCGGGTGCATAATTAAATCGAATCGTTTCACGTACAGTAAGCGAAAAGTAAAAAAAAAAAGAAAAAAATAGCCGGGGCGCCAACGCGTTCGCGTTATTTTTTTCCACTGGGGAGAATGGGCGTTGTTTAAACGTTCTCGTCAATATTTGACGGTGAAAAGCCGAGCGGCGTGTGTATAAATTATTGGGAAAGAAGGAACGGCACACGCGGACGGTAGAAAAACGAGGGTGGCCGATGGTGGTGGCGCGGTCTCGGTAGCGGCGCGTCGCCAGCAAATGGAATTAGCGGGCAGTTTAGTTGGGCCGAGTCGCGAAATAGAGGTTGCATTTTTACGGTCGTATTAATACGGTTGGAAACATACTATGATCGGGCTTGTAATGCAGCCCTGGGGGCCCGTGTGATATGATACATTTGCTTTGCATACAGGATAGCGAGAGGCGGTGCCGGCAGAGGAGAGAAGCGGCGCTCGGTTCGAACAGCGCCGCTCGACGAGAGAAATGACGCGCTGGAGAGAAAGAGAGCGCGAAAGTGTGCGCCCCGGTACCGAACGTGTTTGCATTTCATAACAAGTTACGAACACCAGAGCAGCAACCCCGGCCCAACCGAATTCGACGGCCGGGTGGTATCGATATGCTGTTTGCTTGTATCTATTCGAGCGATGCGCGACCAATTATGCCTGTTTATTGCGAAACGCTCAGTTCGTTCGCACCTTGGCTACGAATTCACAATTGCCAAATGTGTTATGCGTATTTCGAGAAAAATTCTTCAATCGATTGTCAAATCCTCCTCTCCATTTCCTCCGGATGTTCTTTCCACTCTTTCCCTGTAATGTTTATTACTGGTGTCCCCTTTGAAACGATCCGACATCGATCGTTCTATCGTTGCTTTGATTTTTAATTTCTCGCCGCTCAATTATAATTTTTCAACGTTTCATCGTTTCCTTCGGATCTTTTTTTTTTTTTTTCTTTGTTTTCTAGATGAATTCTGCTTGTTAATTTTATTGAGAAAGCACGACGCTTTAACCACTCGCGCTGGCAATTGATTGCGGACCATAACGAGTGACCAAACCGTGTACAACAATTCGCCGCTTTCTTTTTGAACTCGTCGGTATGACATCGCTGGATAGAAATTATTGAGAAATAATAAATTTATTATTTATGTTTTGCCTATTTTGTCTTATTCAAATATACTTAAAACTGAGAAAATATTGCAATTTTGGGACAAAAGAAATTCTCGACGTGCGTGGCACGTCATTCCAGCAAAAGAGGTTAATCACTTGCGCTGGCAACTGATTGCGGACCATAACGAGTGACCAAACCGTATACAACAATTCGCCGCTTTCTTTTTGAACTCGCCGGTATGACATCGCTGGATAGAAATTATTGAGAAATAATAAATTTATTATTTATGTTTTGCCTATTTTGTCTTATTTAAATATATTTAAAACTGAGAAAATATTGTAATTGACAAAACACATTCTCGACGTGCGTGGCACATCATTCCAACAATAGAGATTCAAGCTCTGAAGAAAAGTGGCGAGTGACATCTGCGGGTAGCCACTCGTCTCGTTCGATCAGACTACGAACGGAGAGGACGTATGGACGTGTTTTCAAACAAACAATTATACCACGCGTAGCACCGATCGATTTTGAAAATTGTTCACTGAACATTTCTTCCAGCAGGTAGGCACTTCGGAGCACGCGGGGCATTGAATCGGAGGGTGGCAGTCGATGGCGACCGATCGAGTTGTCCAGGACAATGGTACTTGTTACGAAGGCAACGAGATGTCACCGACCGTGAATTAGCGCTGTGGTTGAGGTCGAGCTGGGGTCCCAGCGTGGAGCAAGGGCTCCCCGAAAGGGGTGACACGCGATCAAAACGAGAGAGGAGGAATTCTTTTCTCTCTTCTTGCGTGTTCGCATCGTGCAGATGCTTCTTTACCGAAACACATGGTACGTCGTGGCAGCCCACTCAAGGTTCCTGCCCCGACTAACTCAAGATTTATATCCCATCAAAAACTGACGTCGCAAATAGTACCTACGTATATATGTACATATCTACACGGCACATGGATATATGTACAGGGTGGAAAGAAATGTTTGTCCGTGGCTATCGCAGATGAAGTCTACACCTTCGATTTGATGTAAAGAACCTGCCGCAAAATTGAACTTCAAAGTCAGAGAAACTTTTTTTCCTTGCATTTTCTTTGCATTGTACTCATCGTCGCGAAGATGAAACTTTTTCCAAGGAATCTAATATATAGGTTTCTTGAAATAATGGCACAAATGTTCATCTTCATCTGCATCCTAACATCGACTTTATGGTTTCACTGATATTTCATTTATCATAGTTGTAGCATCAGCAATGTGAGTCTAAATAATCATATGATAAAACTAACTGTTAACATTATTCGAAACATTGCGTAACATGGACATACACGCAACCATAAAATCGCTGTTAGAACTTCTTTGCCATTTTTCAAAAGAAAACAATTTTGTCCTTTGCATGTATCTCCATCAAATCGAAGGTGTGTAAAATTCATCTGCGATAGGCACGACAAACTTTTCTTTCCACCCTGTACATAGTAGTCAGCAGCAATAATGAATCATCCTTTTCTGGTTCGAACCCCGTGGTAATCCGAGATGCTTTATAAAGGATTTTCGTCAAGATATGGCGAATTTCCCAGACTGTCGGTAATCATAAGTCACGCTACCTAATTACAGGGATCAACTGGGAAAGTCAGCAGTCATTAATACCGCTTCGTCTCACTGAAGCGAGAAACGAACGGGATTACCTATTGTTTGATTTTCAATTGACGAACGCCATATATTCGTAAGAGACAAAGAGATCGTAACCTAACAAAGAACCCGAAGCGTATATTTTCTAGAGCAAAATTACATCGCTTGTGCCTGCGAAATAAACTTGTTTCATATTTCGTATTTGGCGAGTTGATAAAATCGGCGCTTTCGGATCCGCAGATATTTGTGTCTGGACAACAGTAGTTGTCTATCGGTGGATGAACACATGGTGCATGGTTACGGTGAGTGAATATGGCACCCTCTGTTTGGATTACGGACCCGAAGCTTCGTCGGTGTCTATAAACAGAAACGAAGAGGAGAGGAAGGCGAGCGGTACGGAAAAGCAGGTTTTCGCGACCGCTATGACAGATTGAGAGGAAGGCACCGTCCTTTGGTGTCCAACGAGGCGTCTCGCCATCCATACCCTCCCTCGATGCTAAACAATAGCGCTATAGTCCGTTTCGTTGTACGTGCATCATAACATCCAACCGATCGTACGACTCGTCGTCATTTACGTAAGATTGTCCCTCGATAACGAGCTCCGTTCACGTTCACGTTCGCGCGCCTGTTAAGTCTTTTTTAACCCCTTGCGCTGGCAACTGACTCGCGGACCATAACGAGTGACCGAACAGTCTGCACTTATTTGCGCAGTAATTGAACGAATTTTTTTTTTACTTCTTTAGTGATTAACTGATCTTCGCGAGCAGTTGCTTTCCGTTTTCTATCCGATCTCACCGAATTTTCAAGTTTACCTGTTTTTTTTTTTTGTAATTTTTGGCATATCTTCTTTTGATATTCCAAACTCATGTGCAATTTGTTGCAAACTTTTTCCTTCCATTCTTCTTTTGTAAATGTGTAACTTGTCGGATACTTGTAGCTCTCTAGTTTTCGGCATACTATAAATAAAAGGTACTTGTCGTCAAGAAAAAAATGTGTGAAAATCACCTACGAATTAGTTAGTCAACTAATGAAATTAAAAAATAATTAAAAGATGATGATATTTCATTCATAAAATAAAAGTTTTATTGCGTCAACTTACTTTCCGTCAGGTCTATATTTGACAAAAAATGCTTAAACGTACAGTAACTTTGTTTTTTATAATGCTAATGCTTTAGCTGTTTGCAGGCAACAAAGGCATTAACCACACTTAATGTAGACAGAAAACAAAAGATTTTTAAGTCATGTAAGAACGTCAACATAGCAGAAAACATCGCAAACCTTCAAATTTATCGTCGTCAATATAAATATCGACGCGACTGTATATATTTGTAATAATAACGGCGCACGGCGTTGTCAATTGTTACGGAAACGAACGTCGCGCAAAGAATTGACAAACATAGGTGGTAATTACGTTCTCGACGTTTAGTCGGTGTTTAATCGCGATAGCGTAGCCGGTACGCGAAAACTGTGTTACAGCGCGGAGCATTATGCGAGACATAATCAAAAGTAATACTGCATAGAGACGATTTCACGTGAGTATAAAGGTGGAAATGCTACGCAAGGTACCTGCGATACCGTTGCAAACAACGGTCGTTCAGATACGGGAATGACAATGCCTGGTGACCAAAATGCACGCTAGAGACGCCTAACTGCCGCTTCTTATTGAAACATCATCTCTGCTTACCGGTATGGAAACGACTGTCGACAGTTATCTATAAAGCGAATGTCCTCGAGATATCGTTCATTCCCCATTTCTTGGTCCCCGCGAGTTCTAACGATAATTTCACCTTTTCTCCTCTCTCCTCCGCTCCCTCCTCTCCGCGCTTTTCCACAATTTTCGACTCGTACGTACGTACGTACAAACGTTTGTTAAAATATACGTTCACATTCGAATCGTCGTCAAACTCGAGACGTCTCGTTTCGGTATCGATCGGACGAAACGCTCTCGACCAAATAGATACATACTTGTATGCAATAGGTGCTTTCTAAACAAGCGGGCATTCAAAATTGATACTCCAGATCGATCAATTACGCCAGAATAGGAAGAGGAGTCGAACGAACGTTCGAACCAATAAACGGATAAAACCAGAAAGATCGAGCCACTTGTTTCAATTGCAAACAGATGTGGTCATTGTACGCGAGCCGGCGCTCACCCCCTCCCTCCCCCATTTCTCGCTCGCTGTAACTCAGCTCTCTCAGGTCTTTTTAGAGCGCGCAGCTATCGTTCAAACTTGCTAAATGTAGAGATACAGTATCCACTTCGAGGGGAAACGAGGCCATCAACGAGGGTGCCGTCGGTATCCGGAGGGAGCGTCAGATTTTAGACCGCAGCAGATCGGACAAGTGCATGCTCTCTCCATTATAAACGTGCCTCTAGGCTTTACTTCGGCGAGCAACGAGCCATGAAGACCTCGTCATATGTGCATTTCCTATTACGTTTGCGATCGATCAAGCACGCCATTGTCATCTCGGGGCGCAACAATGCAGTCGGTCCTGTCAACGTTGGATGTTGTTCGAATTTTTTTTCTTCTCTCTTTCTTTTAAATTCCTCTCGTTTTCGAAAACATCCTCCCGCAGTTACGAAAATTATTACACGCGACGCTCATCGAGCGTCTACTTTCTGCGTTTACACACAATATCGACTTTGTCGACTTTTGCGAATGAAAGAGCGGCAAGAGAAACGTGTCCTTGAAACGATAGAAGGGAAGAGCCACTGTCCGTTGCCTCGTAAATGGGATTAGAAACGACACGGTCGCAGGCTTAAATTAATTGATTTAAAATCGCGTGGCTCGGAATAATCCCTGGGCCTGGGCCTTCAGTAAAATTTTTGTTTAACACTCGACCGGATAATCTCTTTCTCTCTCGTTGACAAGTGACAAATAGCGTGCGATATAATAGCGAGAAAAGGCGAAAAAGAACAATTACGCGTGCAGGTAAGAGACAGTTGGTAACTCCAAACAGGTAAAGAGTTGTCGAAGAGAGGACAGGACTAATAGAAATAACGCTCCGGTCACCTGCATCGTAATTAGATGATCCTCCATTCGAAGGATTATCCTTCGTTGAATGTCTTCGTTGGGGTCCACAGGTTATACTTTCTCTCTCTTTCTCTCTTTTGTCTCTTCGTCCCGCCCATTTTTGCTTTCCCTACGAGCCAACAAATTTCGTCGGACCTGTGACTAAGCGAGGAGCACGTCCAGGCCAAATGCAGGAACTCCTTTCGAAAAAGTCTCACGAGGATCAGGACGGAGATCATAAATCTGGTAACGGGATCCTGGGCCTGGCCGCCTAAACAGTCAATAACGTTGCCTTGTTCAGACAATGATGAAACATTATGCTCCCCAACATCTTTACCACGCAAGTAGCCTTAGAAAACGTGTGTTCGTGGTTTTCAAGGGCGGTTTTCCACGCCGCATCAACCGGGTACCAAAACGTTTACAACCGGAACGAATTCGTCCTCTTCCTTCCACTCATACTTTCGTCCTTTCCTGCATTCTTCAATTGGTCAAACGTCTCGGACGATGGTCGAAGGGCTTCGACTTTGTCATTTTTACAGAAATTATTACACAAAGACTCTCGCTTACCCTCGCTTTACCAACCGAATAAGGATTTTAACGTCTTTCAGAAATACTTCTCGAGACGAAACGAAAAGTCATCGGCGACGATTTTAAAAAAAAAATCTCTGTTTAGATTCGTTTTCGCTCGTTTGTCGCCTACTTGCAGACGAACGTTTTACAGTCCAAAGCCTACCGATAAAACGTGACATAGTCCTTCGTTTAAATAAACCTTTCAAATTTACGTTAGATCGATGAATCTTACGCGTACGTATGCGCGCGTATACTCTGTAGCGATAAAATAACGCTGCTGCTGCTGCTGCTGCTGCTGCTTCCAGTAATGCTCTCTTGGGTTTTGATAAATTTCCAAGCACGTTGGCGTGATTGGGGAAAGAGCGAACAAATAAATCTCATCGTGATCTTGACTTTTAGCATATTTTGCCAATTAAAGTACCCGGCGACGTTTTACGAGCTTCAGTCAGTTATTCCCGGACTTCGTCTGCCCCGTTCCCAGCGGTGTCTTTGTTTCGTTCCACTCCAGGCAAATTTACCTCGTTCAAAATGCAAATCTCGCATCGGTAAGTAAACTTTCGTTTCGGATTGTTCCGTATATCCTCTCGTCTCACTTTTCGCCTTATAATCTTACGAGAGAGAGAGAGAGAGAGAGAAAGAGAAAGAGAAAATTTCTTTAAATGTTTTCTATATTTTCTGCATCTTGTACTACCTCAAATCAAAAATATTCTAAACAACAGCTACGTTTTATACATACAGGATAAATAGAGAAAAGGGTAGATAGTACTCGCTGCAACATGAAAAAGGTCTTAATGAAATAGGGCCTTATTATAGGGCCGGGTCGAGAAATTAACAGTCCCAAGGTTACAAACGATTTCTTTATCACGTACAGGATGGAAAGAAAAATTTGTCAGTGGCATAGAGAAATTCTACACCTTCGATTCGATGAAAATACATGTAAAGAACAAACCTTTCTTTTCATCCTGTACACATGATAAGATGAACGAGAAAAATTATTCCACGTAAAGATACGAATAAGATACTCTAACAAAGCAAACGAGAATCATCGTTCGACGAAGAGGAAAAAGTGTTCCTTACGCGTACACATGTTTATTGCGTGGAAGAATGAAAAAAAGCGCCAGAAGGTTCTAAGCGTATCAGCGATATTAAGCGAAGCGCGAGCAAGGAGGGAAGGAGGGAGAGAGGGAGGGAGGGAGGGAGGGAGGAAAGGAAAGAAGGGTGGAGAAGCCGTCTTCAGAAGTCGGGTCCAAACCACTAGCGATCTGCTGGTCGGAGAGGACGGGGAGAAGCTTCTAGAGTGTGGTTTAGGGTAGATAGGGGCGAAAGTCAGTGCATAGCCCCTGTGGGGGCCACTAGCTGGCTTCGTGCCTTCGTCGTGACTTCAGGAACTCCTGTTGCCGACTCTGCTGAAAGCTGTACAACGTGAGCATCACGGCCAAAGGGAACGAGGGCCGGGGATCCGGTCACCTCGTCGCGGCCACCCCGCCACGACCAACAATTCGTTGTCACCGCAGAACTGAGATTTGTTTCGCCCAACTTTCCAACGATTGGCAACTTTAATGGAACGATTTGGCTTCGCAATCTTCCGGTTGCATCTCCTTGCAAGCAACTTCAATTAAATCGGCAGTTTCGCAATCTTATATCTTTCTCGCTGCACTGTATCATAAAAAAAATCTAATGAGCGGCGTGTCCCCTATGAAAATAATTCTATGCGCGAAATATCGAAAGAATGTACGTACGTCGACGAAAAGAAGATAAAAGGAAAGGGGAGAGGAGGGAGCAGATCGAGCAGATGGATCGTTAATGACAACAGCTCTTTTACTCCTCGTTGCCGGCGGAGCGATATAGGCATTAAACTTTATTAATATCCTTATCAAAAACAGCGACGTGGCTAACTGCCGTAGTTGCAGTTGCCGGGATTCGGAAGTTCCTTCGTTGCTCTGTTGGAGGATAGTTGCCGGGGTTTCTCCCGTGGGCGCCGTGGCTAGCCGTTGGGTTTGCGAGCCCTGAAGGACTAGTTCGTATCTCTGGCAAACTATCGTTCTCGACGTGTACAAGAGTCGGGATAGCGCTCGACGCGGTTATGTTTCGAGTCGTGCTCATATGTATGTGTGCTCATCGATGCGAGAATCGAATTAAATTTTCCTGCGGAGACGTTGGAAAAGGTGCAACGAGACTGTCGCTCCCTTCGCTGATAAATGGCTGGACAATGCTTTAGACAGACAAGTTGCTTCGTTTAAAGAAGGAGCGTACAAATACGCTAAAGTATAAGTGAAATTGTATATGGCGAGATGAAAAAGGGTCGTTGTCTGTTGTCTCGAATAACGTGATAAAAATGATGTTTGAGGTCTCGAAACTTTAGAGTCAAACGTCGCAGTTGGCGAAATTTGGCAAGTTCTAATGACTCGTTCCCGACGAAAGCCAAGTGCGTTTCGAACAGAAGCGGAGGAGACATGCCGCACAACACGCGCGAGTAAAGTTATGATGGTTTATGAATACCCCCGTAACGAATGCTACGCTAGCCCCATGAACCGTGGTGAATAGCACTCCGTTATGCTATAATACGAAACTATAACGCGTGATTTTCTATGCTGGAAATTGTTTTACGCCTATAAACACGACCTGCTGTGCAGCGACAGTTGGCGCGTAAAAATACAACGACTATCCTATTTGCCCATTTAGAGCTCTCCTTTCCGTATCGTTTGCAAAACTGGATGAAACACTAGTTCCTCTCGCTTCACCGATCTCGTGTGCGTTGAGAAGCACGTGTCAAAAATAGATAGCTGTAAAAGGAACCTTTACGACATTTAGATTCGCTAGAGCGACCAATTAAAGTCTAATCTGAAGTTCGTTTCAAGGTTTTCCAGTAAGATCACACACGAATACCTCCTAAGCAAAACAAAACCATCTTTCTGCAACACCTACATGAATGCAGAAAATACCGAAACATAAGAAGTAAATACGGATTAAACCAAAACACCGCTTTAACCTGCCAGAAACAACAAAACAACAACTACCTAAAGGAGACCCAAGTACTAAACCAGTTATAAAGAGAAAATGCCAGCACGTCGCTAAAGACCTCGTAGTCGATGCGACTCTAAACTCCTATATAAAAAAAAAAAAAAAAGGTTTCCCAGTCATGTTTCAGTGACAGGTAAATAACAGTTACAATTCTACGATATTTAGATTCACTAGGATTAAAGTTCAATCTAAAGTTTTAACGTTTCTCAAGCTCAAGATCGTGGTGACAGGTACAATGCAAGCGAAAGTTGCAGAATGCTCTCGAAATTTTTCGTCAAAAACATCGAGGGAAAAGAAAACATAGACTGCGTAGAAGCGACACAATACCGTCTAATGTCGAATGACGCCAATAACGGATTCAGGGAGAGTCATGACGTATCGTTGACATAACTGCGGGGGGTGCGATAGGTAGCAATTTGTAAGAGGAACCCCTGCGGAGCGGAGCGGTGTAGAGTCGCATTTAGCTCAGGGCGCAATATGCTGTGCCACTTGATTAAAACACCGTGCTGCATTCTCCGTCGCATAAAACACTCCTAAACGGTGATACAAAGGGATTGCTCCGCCGAGGCTAATTCACTTGACGAATCAAGGACATTGCCGATAACGAACGCGCCACCGTAGTCGCGAATTACCTTTTGTATCAGCTCCAGTTTTCTCAAACAGAAGATTTCTGTTGAAACTGAAACCAGGTTTGTTTTCAATCCCGTCAAATCGATCCGATCGATTGTTCGTCCGCGCGACTCTTTGTCTCTACATCGTCGGACGATTGTTATTTGTAATCTTGCTTTACCGATACGAAATCGAGGGATGCATTTGCCATGAGGTCCATTGCAACGTGTAACATGACGTAGTGGCCGAGTGCGTGGCCTCTGTAGAAGCAAAGGTCTTCTGCAAGATGTACCAACAGATGGAAGTGTTAATAATTGATAGTCGCGCCCCCTCTCTGACGCGACTTGGGGGTACTGGGGGCTGTGCCAAGGGTTGGCGGATATTTTTTCAGGGAGAAGAAAGAATTACGCACGATGTACTTAATTATTTTGACGAAGCCCTTCGTTCCCCTCGTGTCGATACCAGGGGTCCGTCGAGCCAGCTCTCGATACACGACAAATGTTCGAAAATTTGTTGACTTTTCTAACAAGTGAAATAATACTCGCTCCATTCGCAACAAGGAGCAGAGTCTTTCAAAATTTTCATTCTACTCTCTGAAATATATCGAGTACATTGAGTACACTTTCATCATTTGTATAATTTCTCTGTTTAACGTTAAGCGTTAGCTGAAACTACGCAAACCTCAAGTTGCTCAGTCTTGGAAAGATAAACTAGGTTGACAAGTTTTCGCAAGTTAACTAAAAATTCTATTCTCAATTCCGTTCGCGTCATTTTCGGTGTAGCGTGAAACAACAAGCTCTATTCGAAGCAATTTCGATAAACAGTGAAATTCTCACACGAAACGAAAGTATCTTTGTTCGCGTATCCAAAAGGAAATGGTGAAAGGTTGAAACTTTTACGTGATTCGACACTTTTGCTCGAAGGAATTTTTCCAAGACGAAGCTGCGAGTAGGCTGCGGTCGAATCAGGGTCAGAGAGTGAACGAACCGCGAGAGATAGAAAAGGAATAAAGAGGGTGAGGGAGGTGGGAAGGAATCGAGGGTCGGTAGGAAGGTCCGGCAGGAAGCTTGGCCGAGGGCAGGACGACATAATGGACACATTAGTGCTTGGCCTCCAGTTTAATTAGTTTACATTACGGTCGCATCGTCACCACCGCGAAAGGGAAGGCTACAAGCCGGAAGGAGAAAGAGACAGCGAGGATTGGAAACGGAGACGAAAGAGAGACAGAGAGAGAGAGAGAGAGAGAGAGAAGGAGGAGGAGAAGGAAAGGGACGTGCGCGCGCGGGACCGTAGAGCCAGGCCAGGTTGATTAATCGGGAAAGTTTGATGCGAGTTGACGGAGACGCTAATCACGCCTCGTAACCGAATAATACTGCGCACTCTAGCTTGCAATATTCATGAACCGTTCGGTGTACACGTACCAAACGGAATTCATCGCACTGGTCGCCGCCGCGCGATCGAAAAACAAACTGTCGGAATATTCTTCGCCGAGATCCACCAGTAGTGATCTGGAGATTTTGACGAAAGGGGGAAATCAGGCGGGGGGGGGGGGGGGAAATACGTAGGATATCGAGAGCGTGGCAGGAGAGCGGGATTCCAGAAGGCGAGTAAGACAGAAAGAGGCGCGGCATACCTCATTTAATTACAAATTCCATTAAAATGAATGCCAGTTGAGAAACAAACCGCCACATATCTGCATTAAGCCGCGGGACGACACGTCTTAATCAGGTTAATATAAATATGAAATATGCAGCGAGTGTTAGCCGTGGGTTACTCGCGCGGGTAAGGGTGGCATGGACGTAGAGCGAGCATACGTGTGCTACCACCTTACGACTCCTGGGGGGTCGCCTTCATATTAACCCTTGCATATTAAGCACGCGATAAGCAGATTCTCAAATATTAACGTTGTCACTCGGTGCTCGACACGAGGCGACAGCCGGCTGCTCGGCTGGTCCTTACTGCGCGCCATTTGCCCAAAGACGGATCCATCTCGTTGCGGGAATAATACACGAGGCCCTCCACCGTTATGCATCAACCGGAAAATCTTGACGTTCCGCGGTGGATTCCACCGCTCTCTCTCTCTCTCTCTCTCTCTTTCTCTCTTTCTCTGCGAATTCTCTGGCATCGTATACGATGAACAATTTTCTATTCTTTCGATTAGCTTCGAGATTAGACAACGAAATTTCAAACGATTCAAATCTCATGGAACGTGACTGTGGAAGAAGAAGCTGCTGCTGTTGCATCGGCGACGAAACGAAACTGCGTTAGACGATGTGTTTGCTGACTCGCGAAGGGTAAACTTTAATCAAACTCTGGTTGGCTCCGAGGGCGGGAAAAAATTCCATAGTGAAAAAGAGAGCGTGGAAAACCAAAAAAAAAAAAAAAAAAGAAACAAGAAAAAAAAGAAAGGAAAAATAGGAAGAAAAAAAAAAAGGGTAAAGGACGTGCAAACATTTCAACGGCTCGATATTTTTCAATATAACCGGCTGTGTAGCCGTGACTCTGGTCACCAAGGGAAATCTGGCCGGGTCTTGGACGATATTATAAATATTAGATCAATTAAGAATTAACAGACGGTCACCGTCGCGACTATGATCCACCTCTTTCCTCCCCCTACTCCCGAGCGTGGAGGGCGCGCGCGGTCGAGATTGCAAGGACTAACGACTTTATAAGTCAGGATTTACCCGGGGCACGGCCGCCCGGTGTGTGTCGGAGTCGAATATCGCGGCACGTACGGAAGCGAGATCGAGGAAACGAGAAAAAGAGGCGAAACGTCGAGGAACGAGAGCGGCCGAGAGAGAAGGAAAACGAGAAACGAGAGAAGGAATACTCGTGCGTGGTCCCAGAGTCCCAGAGCCGATCCTGCCAAGTTATTTAAATTCAAATTCGAAATATCGTCGGGGGTTGCTAACATATTGTTTGTTTCGTTTGGGCCGTGGCGATAGTGAGAGAGGGTGAAGGCTATCTCGCGGTCGAAAACGTTCCCCTCCTCGATCCCTCTTTGCCAATTGCCACAAGTCTGCCCACCCTGCACGCGGAAAACAAGTTTTACAATAACGCGTTCCCATTTTAACGAAAAATTGGCCGCGCCTCCTCTGCTTTTCATCCCCGTAACGAGCAAGGTCGTTACGCGCCAACGATCTCAGCCATACTCTTGCTATTAAAAAACGAAGAAACGTTACCAAACGTACGAAACGCTCGATGTTAATTTATAATCTAGCGTCTCGCTTCTAATTTCGTAAATGGTCCCGTCCGTTGAATGTCGTGGATATTCGGAATCGCTCGTCTCGTTGTTACGTTTCACAGGTTCGAGGTTCGAGGTTCCTCGGACACCGGTCTGAAACTCAGTTGCATACGTGAGCGAAGGCAATATATAGGTTCCCATAGTTCCGTCATGTTCACGTACGCGGTATTCCCTATCCCTTAACAATTTGCCGCTAACACGCCGAGGAAACTCGCCTGCGACCGCTCGGCGACCCGGCGCGGTCGTACAGGCCTCTTCAAAGTTTCAAACGTTCCATAACCTCTGGCGCCGCAAGAAACGCACCTCGCGTAATCAAATCGTGGGCAATCGCGTGATCAATTTGCATCTCGTTACTCCTGGTCGTTGTACCATTCCTTTTTTCGCATTTGGAGCAGCGTTTATCACCACGTCTATCGAAATTCTTCTCGAAAGACGTTTGTTGAGGCATTCTTCGTTACCTGATTTCTTTCTTTGTAATAAAATTTTACTAGATTCCTCGGAATTTCTTTAACCACCTGCGCTGGATGTTTTGTCCCAAAATTGCAATATTTCTCTCTGTCTCAAGTATATTTAAGTAAAAACAACATAGACGAAACAAATAATAAATATGTTACTTCTCAATAATTTCTATCCAGTGACGTCACGCCGACGAGTTCGAAAGGAAAGCGACGAATTACGGTATACGGTTTGGTCACTCGTTATGGTCCGCAATCATCAATTGGTTAGAAATAGAACCACGCTGCTTCTTGTCGTGTTAATGATCGTGTACGATGCGTATTGCGGCAAATATCGCGTGTCCCTGGCCTCCGAATCGACCTAGCTACCAGAAAATGAACGCGTTTGTGAAAAAGTGAGAAGCAAGAAGAACGGGAAGTGAGGGGAGGAAATGGAAAAGTAGGGGAGTAGGAACGACGCGATATATCGGCGGAGTATCGGTGAACAAGTATCGGAGATGAGAATGTCTGGCGCTCAGGAGATAGAGGTTCGGTCGAGTTTTTAAGCTTTCGTTGCCACTTGTGCGGGTCAGTCTGTAAAAAGACTTAATTAATGAGCAGCGTCTCCCCGAGGACGAGCGCGGGACAGTACGGCTCGGGGAAGGCTCGAGGTGAGCGAGAAGCAGTGAGATGACGGAGTGCCCTCCGAGGAACGACCCTCGATGCAAACTCCTCGTATGAATATGTCTCTGCTAATTCAAAGTTCGTCCCAGAGGTGGATGCTGCCTGTTTACGGGGAATATTAAAAACTTCAACGTCGTCCGTTTTCGCCTGACCGGTTACAGCGAGAAAGGAAGAACACGCCTGGAAAGGAAATACGCCTCTGGCCTCTCTGACGCGTTCCGACGAAACGCAAAACGTTGTCCTACAGTCGTTGTTCCTACAGGTTGTGATTCCTGGCACAGCGTACGACGATTCCGGGGCAAAATTGACACAGAATTTAACGCCCGACTGGTTTGTGACAAACAGTTTGTCAATACTTGAGTAATTAAGGAAGATATGGCGATGACAAAACCTAACTCAAACCTCTATACGCACTCCACGCACACACACACGCGCGCGCACACACACACAACCGTACGCAAATAATTTTAATTACGTCTCAAGACTAGGGCGATTAGACAAACAGTCGCGAGTCTAGTTTTTTCTTGGCCGCACCTCACACAATATCGGGGTCAACCAACAGTTGACCACTGCGAAATTTGCAAACTCTTTGCTTTGCAATTTTTGCAACGCAAAAGAGATCCGTCGTGAGTGGACCATTAGACAAGTTGTGCGTATCTGTAACGACATTCTTCGGGGACCGTCGGCGACATGCACGATTCAGCCGGAGGAGGAACTGCAGGGGTGGTTTTACGTCATATCCCACCGCTTGGTTTCTTGGTTTCCAATTTCCATCGTCTTCGTGGATCGCCATGTTTTATTTACGCAAATAATTGAAAATTCTACGGAATACGACCAATGGATTTGTCACCAAGGATGGTTTTACGTCTCCCCTGAATTTTCTATCGCGCCTCGCTACGACTCCCTCGTAAGGGTACGTTTGATAACGCGTGACCCTGCGCTTCTTTCCACTCCATCTACAGTTAGACACGGTCGTTCGGTGTACCGTAACACCGTAACAGTATCACTAGTGTCAGTTCCGGCTCCGTCTATAGACAGACGCCTGTCATTACACGTGCATACGTGCAAATTTGTCGCAACGCGGCATCTGGTTGTCCACGTACGGCGGAGCGTACACGGAAAATTGGCGAAAATTGGGATCGATTCTGCAAAGCGAGAAAGGCGAGCACGCGGAGACAAAAATGCGTGGATACTTAGGCGGGCGCTCACGTGAAACGTGGATACGTGTGAAAACGTGCGCGGAGAAACGCAGCGAGGTGGGATCCCGGGCTGGCGTAGAGGTCAGGGGTGAGGGGGGAGGTGAGTGTGGATTGAGGGGACCCCATGGAGTCGTGAAATCCATCAGAGCAGGCCTGGAGCCCCGTTTGCCAGCGCTACTTACGTTGGTGCGGCGAGAACGGCATCAACGGGACTGAGAAGACCTGGAAGATGTCACGGGAGGGGAGGTGGAGGAGGATAGAGGGGAGGATAGAGGGCCAAGAATAAAATATCATCTACGGTATGTCCCCTTTGAGAACGTGGCGTCCCTTTCCATCCTTTCTCTCCTTTTTTGCCGTTCCGCGTCTCGAGAGCTAGTCTCACTGGGTCTCACCTACTCACCTTCACGTGCTTTGGTGCTTGCTCACCAACCCCCGGGCGCACGTCCGCGCCAGAGTGCACGGTTGTCATTCAAATTTTCAATTTCGATCCCTTTGACGCGGCAATCGCGTCACCCGAAGCTAAAAGTAACGCCGCTAAACTCTCAAAGCTGCGCCGCCGCTGCCGATGCTGGTGCTTTTAGGATTTCGGCGTACGCTGGCGCGAGACTTTGCCAGACGGGTGTCAGCCGGGCGAACGACAACGGGAATTGGCAACAAGACGAAACGAACGTGATTTGTTGCCCCAATTTCACGACCTCTCGATATCTACGCGTATATCACTGAATGTAGTACGCAGAGGCAAGCTCTTTCTCGAGATTCTGAAAGAGAATCACGGCCACTTTGAAAGAGAGAAAAAGTTTGAACGACACCGGAGATTCTTCGGCTCGCGTCAACGAACGATCCAAAATCCATAAAGTTTGGTACGCGGCGCGCCTCCTTTCCGGGGGAAAATTGTTCGCCCGGGGGATCGCGCGGCGAAGACGCGGACGAGGGAGAGAATAGGTGGTCCTTAAATCTGAAAAATTAAATTATATCGCCGTAAAGAACGATGCCCGGGGGTTTAGCGTCTCGCGGATGGGGCCAGCGCCGGTGTATACGGTGTCGGAGACCGTGTTGAATAAAAACAACATTAGTCCGTGCATAATGTATGGATGATGGCGACGTGTCTTCGTACGTACCGAGACGAGAGAAGAAGGATACTGAGAGAGAGAGAGAGAGAGAGAGAGAGAGAGAGAGAGGATACGCGGAACAGCAGCGGACGAGCTAAGGGAGCTGTACGAGAATGCTGGGAGTCGTAAAGCACGCGCGCGCGCGCGCTTGCTCTCGCATTTCGCCCGTTATAATAATTTAGTTCGTAAAATTTGTGCCCAAACCCGGCCGGATACGGCCCTTCCGTGGGATTTCATGGGCATCGGGACACAGGGAAGTTGGTTCGCCTCCGGGCGAACTTTGCTTTATGGAACAGATCGATAGCGAAATCGCGTTAGCCACCGGTTTCGCGGGAGCCAGCGTGTTGTCATTCGTGCGATTCAGAACTGAAAATTTGCAAAGATCGTGCAGCGAAATGATAATGAATGTGAGAACGTAACGTGGAACGATTCGACAATGACGGAGACGACGAGCTGCGAGTGAAGAGACGGGAGGCAGGAGACAGACGCGCAAGAGAGGCAAACGATAATAATCGGATACGAAATTCCTCGGATGGGATCAGATATGAAATCAATGAAAAAAGGGTCTCGCGACGGAGGATCAGCGATGGATAAAAAAAAAAAAAAGAAGAAAAAAAAGAAAGAAAGAAAAAGAAGAAAATTGATTAGCGGCGAACCGCGCGCGAAATACCGATTTGATTTATCAAGCGGGAAATCCTATCATCTCCATACTACAAGACTTTTCACTCCGGGTCTTTGATTAAAATGCGAGCTTAATCATCGCTCTCTGCCGGCACCTGGGGACTTGGCTTGTCGCCTCCTCCGCAGCCTGTAGCTGCTGCTGTTGTACCAGCGTACACACACAGCCCTTCCATCCTTCTCCGCGGCCGGGCTGGCTTCCACAGCCAAGGCCTCCTTGCCTGTCTTTTCTATCCCTATACCAGCTTCGGCCTATCAGCTTCGGCAAAAGCTCTGGAAAAACCAGAAGGATAATGCATGACGCGGTCTTTTGTTGCTTGCCGGTGGCAGAGAGAGAGAGAGAGAGAGAGAGAAAGAGAGAACCAACGGGCCGACGACGACGCGACGACGAGAACAGAAATTCTCCGGCTTCGCAGCTGCTTGTTTTAAGATATTAAAATGTGTCATCAGCTGATGCCTTCGTTACTGCACCGTGATGGATCCTACTGTGCGCGCGCGAGATGGTTCTTCCTTTCCGTCACAGTTCTTCTCTTCTCGCGTTTGCTCCACCTCCACCTCCTCCTCCTCCTCCTCACGCTCGTTTTCGCGTCCCTCTCATCGCCGCGACCACCCCTTCGTGTCACCGCAACTTTAATTACGAGAATGTTACTTTACTTCGACGGCGGGGTAGGGGCCGAAGGAAATTGCACAAATTACCATACGACGTTATCGCATGGGAAATCGATTCCAGTCGATTAAAACGAGTCCTCTTCCTTAGCCGGGCCGGCAACTTTATCAAAATTAGTTGGAACCGAGAGCCGTATAGACACCGACGGGAGAAATTACCTCGATGTTTCGCATCTATGATACCAACGCTTCGAATCAACACGTCGTATTATTTGAAATTTTCGACGAAAACAGGTTCAACTCGAGTCTATGTACGTACGCAGGTATTTACCAACGGCGGAGTACCACCTACGCGAGAAACATCGTCAGCTGTGGAAAGAACATTTCGCGGTAAGTAAATCCTCCAACGCGCGGACGATGAAAATTCGCCAGAACGCCAGTTAAATCGTTCCGCGTTTAGCTCGCGCCGCGTTAAAAGCCTGAAACGCCGTGATTGCTGTTTTGCCGCTCCCGTAACGATTCAACGCCGTTTCGTTCCCCTTCGTGCCTCACGCACACGCACGCACCGAGGGAAAGTTTTCACGTCGTTTATTTCGTATCGCGTTCCTTTCCTACGCGTCGATCGAGGCGTCGTATCGCGATCGAAACGATTCCAACTGAAAGGACAGAGAGTGTTTCGAGAGCGGCGATGGAAACCGAGAAAGAGAAAGCGAAAAAAGAAAGGAGATTCTCAACGGTGGTTTTTAAATTTCGAAGGAGATTCGCGCGATTGTCTAGACTTTGGATCGGGCGCGAAAACGCGGGCGAGGCACCCGGCAGCGGTGAGACGACGTCAGGAGGAAGGGCGGGAAAGGGGATGGGTGACGATCGACAATCGTCAGGTTTCCAATTTTCGATAAATCATCCGGAGACGAGTGCGTGGGGCGTCAATAGGAGAGCGGCGGCGGTATCGGGGACGTAAGGCGTCGACGAAACGGGTAAGGGTAAGGGTAGGGTGAGTCGAAGGGTAAAAGGTAGAGGAGGACGGGTTGGTTTCGAGGCTGGAAGGTGGAAGAAGAAGAAGAAGAAGAGAGAGAGAGAGAGAGAGAGAGAGAGAGAAGAGAAGGGGTAGTTCTCCGGGTTTAGCGGGAGGATGGGAAGGCGAAGCAGTAAGGGAAGGGAGGGCGGGTTGGGGGGGAGGGAGGGGTGCAATTTCCGCGGCTCGTGATTGGGGCAGCCTCCTCAGGGAGCAAAAACTCCATCTACAAATGAACAGCCGTGACAAGAGCCATAATTTCTCGGGGCTGAGCCGCAGCCACCGTGGCTTCTGCCAGCCGCAACCTTCCTTTTCGCTTTTCATACGATCCCGTGTATAGAAGATGCCACACGGCTCTCTCTCTCTCTCTCTCTCTCTCTCTTTTTCTCTCTCTCCGTCGAAGAATTCGCGTCTTTGAGAATCTCCTTTCCTTCTCCTGTTTCTGCGCGATAGGTGTACGTAAAACCTGCCGATGAATTCTTTGCCACAATAACGAACAATAACTTCGGCGCTTCGCCCGATGACGGAGAGATTTCGTTTAAAATGCACGATAAAGGAGCGGCAATTAAAAATTGACTCGAAACGTTGATGAGAAAACTAACCGCGTTCCTCTGGTTTAAAGCAAACGACGTAACTTGTTTTGTACCCACGTCAGAGGAATAATTGCGAGTTTCTCTTTTAACAGGATTACATTTAACGCGATCATTTTTACGTTTGCCCGCGCTTCTTTCGCCTCGTTAGACGCGATTAAAACAGCAACGTCGTAAAGCATTTACATTACGAATCTCCGTGTTTATTCTTTAAAGTTCGGACAATGTAATTTCAGCGAAAGCGTTCGCAGTCGCCGACGATGAAAGACGAACGTGCACTGAAAAGCTAACATCTACTGAAATAATTTTCAGCTGCCAAAACAAAAAAATATAACAGACGCGGTCAATCAGTTTGTCTTGTCCGAAACAACACTCATGTTTCAATTTCACGAGCATCCACGTGCGTACAGGTAACATGTACGTGCGGGCAAATTTTTTTCTCGTGGCGTGGTACACGTCAGTCGGCGTAAAGGATAAGTTGACGGTGTTTTTTTCGATACTTATTCCTGGTAGGTTGGAAAAGCGGCGACGAAGTAGTCGACGAACATCGATATCACGACGTCGTGCGAGACGTCAGCTCGGATAGAAAAGACTTTGCCCGAAAGTTTTCGTTGGAGGGCGTGACGCGTAGATCCTGTCGTCGTCAAGCTTCACGTGTATCTCACCCACGGTATTTCGAACGACTGTTTTCGTTTCGTTCGAAAGGACGAGCTGCGAGAGGAAAGGAGAGACGAGTATAGGTGTACGTTTCCACGTTCTGGTTCTCCATGGTCGATCTATCAGCAGCAATTTCGGCGTACAAGCGGGACGAAGTGGTAGTTACTCGCGAAAGAGGCTGACGAGAGAAAGAGAGAGAGAGAGAGAGAGGGAGAAAGAGAGCGGGGTTCCATTTTCCGGTGAATTTCTCGGTTGGTAATCCTGCCACGTCTGGAGAAGCGAGCCCGACCCTCCTCCGCAGCCCTAACCGGATCACGCCTCGAGGATGATGTATGATTGTGCCCGCGAAAAAATTAAACGTACATTTGATAAATAGAGTTGGCGGCAGTGACTGCGCCCGCCCGTGGAGGGAAACGAAGTGAAAAGGTCGGTTAGACCCACGGTAACATTGGCCGTAGTCGACTGGCACGGTATAGCGAGTGGTAACTCGACCTACCGCGCGTACCTTTCGGTTTTCCTCCGAAATTCACCGTCCCGCGGGATTGCCTGCTCTCGATGCTTCTCCACGCTCCAGATCGTATTCGTTTGATCACACTTTTCGTAAATCATTAAAACCTTTTAGCACGCCTCGCCGACCGAGTCGCGCCCGAGCCATCGCCGTGTCTATTTCTTGCGATTATTTCGTAATATTCTCTCTCAAACGAGAACTCTTCCTCCCTTCGAACAAACAAGGTGTAGTAATCCTATCTCACACGCGCGAACCACGATTCCAGAGGGCGAAGCGAGAGTTGATAGAATTATAGCGATATCTCAGTTTACCATTCGACGCTGCGTCCGTTGGTTTCTTTATTACTTTGTAACTTTATCGCTTATCGAACAGCGCTCGAATAAAATTTATCGTTTGCCCCACAGACGAGTTTATCGATCGTTCGTACCTCGTATCTTCGCGCTTTCGTCTGTATAATTGATTCCATTGATACTGATTTCTAATCAGAAATTTGATGCTCGCGCAAGAGCAACGCGCTCGAAAGATCTAGTTGCCAATCTAAAGATACAGGCAGCCGTGCACGCACGCGTATTTCGCTTATGCGTTTTAATCGCATTTCGCGACCGAAACTGGAATGACAATAATCGAGACCAAGACGATCGCAAGTTGGCTCGCCACCGCCAAAGAGGGCAGACCAATTTCCAAAGTCCGAGTTTCGGCCCCGAAGGAGCTGACCTCCATTACGCGGGGTTAACCGCTCAGCCTTCTCACTTCCGGCAGACTTTGATTGGCCTTGCAATCCCATTAGTCCTGGATATCATCTCCTCTAGCGTCCCGTTGTTTCGCCAAGAAGTAACACGGTAACATCTAACGTTTCAATTGCAACTGTGCGAGGTATTGCAGTTGGTATCGTGCGTAACGTGCAACTACGAACGTTCCAAAACGTCTTAAAATAACTATATATATATATATATATGTATTTCGTATTCTAATCCAAGCGTGAAAGGATCGAAAAGATGTTTGCCATTTTCTAAGACGGAGAAAGGAAGAATCCAAGGAGGGCCCTTTGCGCCCCGATCTTTCTCCGTTTGGTCGTTTCTCAAGCTAGACGCGGTACACAGAGATCAGATCCCCAGCACAGGGATAGCAGCCTCCTCGTGCATTCCGCGTTTCAAAGCATATGCAGATGGATAGATGGAAAGCTGTGACGTCGCGTCGGTACCGCCTCGCCCTCGAATCTCCGGAGACGCCGTACGTCGCGACCCCTAAATAATGCACAAGCATATTTTTCTATCGCGTACACACGGTGTCGTTGCCACCGCTGGAAAACACCCGATTGTCACCGTCCCAATTTATTCTCCGACGTTGGCTCCGACTCGCTCGAAAATATTTCACAATGTTTCCTATATAAAATAAAAGTTCCTTTGGAAAAATACTGCTGCGTTTGGAAATTTGTCGACTTTTTCTAAAAACAAAAAAGAAAAGAAAAAAGAAGAAAAGAAAGAGTGCTAAAATTGCAGAAACAAGCAACCAGGTGAGAGTTGAAAGCGAGGAGGAACGTATCGGCAACCATTTTGACTTCGACTTTGAGAATTCTTTCAACGACGGAGGTTCAGCCTGAAGATGACCCAGAGGACGCGGCTTGGTTAATTATTAACAAGCGTGAGAAACGCAATACGTTACGGCAAAGAGTTTTCAATGGATCTTGCAAGTCTGACACGCTACACCCCCACGTTTTATATTTCAGCAGCACTTAGGCAAGTTTGATAATTCTCTTAGAGGCAACTTTCTCTTTTCTTCTTCTTCTTCTTCTTCTTCTTCTTTTTCTTTCGCTACTATCGCGGTACACGCGATGCCGCGTGAAGAAAGTTCAGAGTAACGCGGGTAATTTCGAGGAGAGAAACTTCATCTCGGCTGCCGTTCCAGCCGTTCTCGGCGTGTTGCGCCAAGATGGAAGCAGAGAGGACGAGAGGAATCTCGCGGCCCATTTGCTCGCGATATTAAAACACTATGAAGATAAATATCGCCCTATCCGGTCGGAGAAATTGAAAAAGCGAAAACAGAGAACTGGAGAATTCAGATCGATCTAGACGTAGGTATTTTGCTCGCAAATTTCACGTATGTAGGTTGGCGTGGTGGCAGCAGCAGGGTGGAAAGTTTTCGAGTTTCCTTTGGCGTCGATCTGGCGAAAGTCTGGCCAAACGAAACTGTCCGTTGGCGCGTGCGAAACGTGTGAAACGTGTGAAACGTGCGGACGATGGCGGTTTTGTATCTCGATCGGAGATAATAATTTTATTTCGAGGAGGACGCGAGGAGTCGCGAGGACGAAAAGTAAGGATGGGAAAGAGGATCAAATCACCATTTTGCTGGCGAGGTAGAGAGCCGGGTGTCGGTGTCGCGTCGGGTTGGTTGCGGATGGTTGCAGGTACGCGTGACGATCGCGCAGGTGCAGATGGGCCGGAGCAGTGCTCGACAATTAAGAGCAAGGCCTCTGCAAATTAAGAGTTAAGGTGCATAGGTGGTAGGTGGCTCGGTGGTAGGTGGTAGTGGGGTGCTAGGGGTTGGTGGATTTCGCAGGGGTTGCTCGCCGCGAAGGCGGCACCGGACACGCCCCTGGTGGCCGTGCGCGCAACCACTGTGCGCCTTTCCTTGCGATATTCCACCTATATACGTCTGAAAACCTAGTACACCCCGGCTATCTCTCTATTCCTGGCTCCATCCTCACTCCACCCCTTTTTCCACTCTAGCTGGGACGCGAGCTGGCTATCTACGGATCGGCGCAAACAGCGCCTAACCCCGTTGCACTCTTCGCGCACTTCGCTCTTTGCGGTTTTGTTGCCGCGTTGCCTTGTCGCCATTAATTCTCCTACGTTCGATTTTCTCAAATTTAAATGAACAGCGCGATACTCCTTCGTCCATATCTCGCGAAAGAATTTACCCTCGATTAATAAATAATCAGAAAGGTGGGGGAGGAAACTCGACTCGGCAAGGGTTGCAAACAAACTCGATCGTATCTACGGGAATGAAGAAAGTATAAAAATATTACGGACGTTGAAAAGGACGTTGGTGTGCGACGAACGAAAGATTTTCAAACGCACGTGAAATTACCGTGGAGCTCTAAAGTTTCAGTCATTCGATTTCAATTTGCAAGAAATGACGGGAATAGTTGCACGATCGGTGAATTTCAGAGGCGACGTTTTGACATAGTTCGGCGTGGAAAGCGATGGCACGTGTCGACGAGCAGGCCGGTGGTGCGTTCCGTGCGTTTGGCTCTACCGATACTTTTGGGACGAGTTCACGAGGGCACGAGAGAGAGAGAGAGAGAGAGAGAGAGAGAGAGAGAGCCCAGAACGGTAATTACGCGAGTCGGAAAGTCGTCAGGCTCGGTCATAACTTCAGGCCGATCCCCAGGAGGACGCGGGCGCAATTTGTCGGTAGGCACGACGAGCAGGAGAAAAGGACCGGCCCCGATTATTTGGGGTGCAGGATGCACGATGCAAACAACGACGAGGGACGTTGAACAAATGATGTGCGTCTGTTTGTGCATTCGTCTCGTTTCGCCGTACGCGTGGTAGGTCGATCCCTGTGTTTTCACCTGTGTTCGAAGCAACCGTGCAAAATTGCGTATCGCACTTTGGACAAATACGGAGCTCCGTTACCGCGACAGTTGCTTTAACGATCTGCCATTCGAGTCTATCAAAACCCCGCGCGCGTGTGCGTGTGCGTGCGCGTGACGAATGAACCTCGTCTTCTCTTCCTTTTAGGCCAGATTCGCCTCGTTTTCGTCTCGAATGGTTCGCGTTTCGTCTTATCGATCTTATCGAGCGACAATTCGCACCTTCGTCGCCTCGTGGTAAACGGACACGTTGGACAAAGGACAAATTCGGACTCGTGCTTGAAAGACACGGGTTGGAGAGCAACCTCGAAAGAAATCACGGCGATGCGGTCGGAAGCTGGTCTCGCGCGTACCTTGAGAGCCGCGAGAGCTTTGATATCGGTCGAGCAACGGTTCGTCAATGATTCAAGCGCAATCTCATTCCGCATGATAATCCGCTGACCCGGAGAAATATTCATCGTGGCGGTTCAGTGACTCTCACGAAATTTCTGGGTGGTTCTCGCGCTTGTGGGCTTGCGCCATCTCAGCTTGGAAAGCCACCAGGGGGGCTGTGCGGCGTCTCCTTCTCCATCGGCTCGCGTGTTCCGCGTGAAAACGTGAAAACGGTGGTACGCGCGTGATACATGCAGAAACATTCCGGCGAGTTCTCTCTCTCTCTCTCTCTCTCTCTCTCTCTCTCTCTCTTTCTGCCGGACAGAAACAAAAAGACTACTTGAAAGTAGAACGAAGGGAGGGCGAAAAAGTTGAGCTTTTTTCAGGGAAAAGTTTCCTCTCGCTCTCTCGGTTCTCGGTGATACGAGAAACTGCTGGATTACCGGCCTGTGTAGGGGATGATACTTTCGGGAGTCGGACACAAGTAAATGATGGATCGTCCTTGTCGCGATGTGGAATGTAAAACTCGCGTAAATCTCGACCTTTTCTGCCACTCGCGTGCAAACTGCGCGCACTTTGCCCCGTACTTTCCACTCTGGCCCGCTGTGCTCTGCCTTTCAACGTTCCCCCGCTTCACCTTCTCGACGCTTCGTTATAATTAAGGAAGCCTTCGAAAAGCCTTCCATCCGCCACGAGATACGTCTAAAATATCGAGAAATATTTCAGACTGGAAGCAAAAAGGAACGAACGACTTCGATTAAAGAAGAACACGCCAGAAAGAAGGCTACACTCTTGGATAAATGGCCAACTCGGAACGTACTCGGGTGGTGGTTCGGTGTTTCGAAGAATTTCGGAATGTAACGCGGTTCGTTCCGGGAGTCGCTACGAAAGTCAAATATTTGGACGGATGGCGTGGAAAACCGCAGGCACGTTTTGGTTTTCCATGAAGGAACCGGCATGGTTTTCACGAGGCTCGTTGTACTCCGCAGCAACGGAAGAAAAGAAACATTGTGCGAGCTACGTCGTACCCCTCTGGGACGTGCTCTTCTCCGCCTCGCCAACAGCTGATTAATCGTTTCGGATCTTCCCCGGAGACCACGGAGACGCATCGAGCGGCTTCTTTGTCCTCGCGAACGTCGTTTCGTGCCCGCTACCTATTTTTCCTTGAACGTTGCAACGAACCAACCTACGTACAGAGTTTCTCGTAACACGCCTCCTCCCACCCGACGCTTTCAACCTGACGATCGCGTCGATTGATTAATTTTGTCGACAACCAATCTTGATCTCGATGTTAGTTCGAAGCGACGCGAATAGGAAAAATTCGGAAAAATTCAACGAAAAACTATGTAAAATATCGTAAAATGTCAATACGTTGGATGGTTTCTATCTCGGTAAATCGCGCGCAATGCTGAAGCGAGAGCAAGCGGAAGGATAAACGCGAAGGTTAGGAAGAGCAGACGTAGAGCAGTTTGTTAAGCGTTGAAGTTGCCCCTGCAGTGCGGCACATTCGTTGCAGCTTAATTTGTTTATTTGCAGAAAAGGGAGGATCGGAGGGCAGGGATCGGTAGAACGGCAGAGCGAATTGCACAGCGATACAATGTTTTATTTAAATACGTCGCTGCGATCTCACTGGCGCCCCATGGGTGCCCCTGGCCGGCAGTTGCCTACACTTAATATGGGAGGCGACAGACTCATTTTTATTTCTCCAGTCCCATGGAAAGCGACACGGCCAAACCCCTCATTCGTCCCCTTTCTCGCCTTCACCTTCTCCGTCGCGATTTCACCTCCGCCCGTTCTATCCCGGCGTTCTCGACTCGGTAAGAGCGTATCTCTCTTGTTAAATTGCAAATGCACGTCGCCACGTAAGATTTATTGAACGTTGCTGTTGCTTCATTGCTGCGTTTTTTAACATTATTCGTCGGAGCGGAAACACTGTGACTATCTCAGCATTCTTGCACTCTGAAACAATACTTTAATTTATATTTCCGTTTAATAATCAGTTTATAATTTTCCCTAGACATTTCACAGACATAGAACGGTGTATTTTTAATAATTTAAATAATAATTTTTCGTAAACTGTATAAATAGAAGTTTGTCCATTGTATCTATTGGATTACGACACACAACGCAACTTGCGTCTGTATTTCCAAAAGAACAAGGCACAAGTGTGCAAACTTATTTCTCTTAGTTTTAACTAAGCTAAACAACAGTCCTCGCGTCTATCTCTTCTCGATACTTTGCAAGTGAAAAGTGTTTCTCTCCTCCTTATCATCGCGGCAAATGGAATCAAATATTTTCTCAAGTAGTTCGAGTCAACGATTCTCGACACGCGCGAAAGCATCTCGACAAAATGTCGGTCGATGTACCGTTTTATCTCGGTTCAACGTCCGGGAGCGATTGACAAATATAGCGACTATAACGGATAAAAGTAAAAATTCGTACACAAGGTTATAGCAAGTTGTGAGGTGTAGCGCGCGAACAGGCAGGCTATTCAACGTTTCACGGCGGGAGTAGTTAAAGAGACGGAGGAAGTGTCCTTTGTACGACGCGTGATCATGTCATGCTCGTTATCAGGTACGTTCTCTTATGTCAGGGACAATGGAGATTTTGAAAAGACCGTATGAATTGTAAATGCATGCTGGGAGCATGGCCCAGCGCGGCGTAATTTGAGTTAATTCCGCTGCAGGGAGCAGGAGACTTGATTAAAAATCTTGACTCATTGTCTTCTGTTTGCCCTGGGTGCATACCGGGGCCCCGGCCAATTTTCCCGAACGACCGCGGAAACGAATTCATTAAAATTCATAAAAATATGCATCTAGTTAGCATATTTAGCCGTCGGTAAATTTTTCGCTTCGTTACTCGCGCTATCGGATATTCCTCGCTCGTTTGACCATTTTCATTCTGTTTCTGTTTCGCTCGACTCCTCGCCACGCGTCTAGGGGATGTTCGGGACAGAAACGATACCGAGGATCCGGACTTTCGATCGAAAGGAGCGGGCGGGATGGGGAAGGGACGTGTATCGAACATCGTCCAAAGTCGATGCGCAAAGATAATTATAAATTCTCTTTCCTGATTACGTGGAAATCCCCACGGGTTGCGGGCAGAGTCAATGAAAAGCGACTTGAACTCAACTCCGAACTACCGTTCGGTAATCTTACCGCGAACAGAAAGTTTTGTCCGATGCAGAAGGCAAACTACTTTGGGCAAACGGCGGGGATCGCTCGATCTTGACTCACCGTTGGTCGATAGCGAGCCAAGTTTGCGCGGGGCAACGCCAGGAAGAAAGTAAGCTGCTCCTTGTTGAAAGTTAACTTGAAAATTTAACGTCGCCGGGCGAGCGAACCGAGACATTAGATCGGCGAGGACGTAAGCAAATACGGTTAACTCTGTTTGCTCTGGTTTGAATAGAAATCACATGTGCGCTACTCGAGCGCGCCACCCGTGCGACCGAGGTCCTCCTACTACTTTTGCGACCTCCTCTACAGAGCTCTCTCGATGCGCACCAACGGTCCCTCAAGTTAAATAGTATAATGGCCAATTTAAAATGTCCCGGAGTATCTAAGATCCGTGTTTGCCCGTGGCCGAGATGTGTTTGAACGGCATCTCGTTCCTCGACACTGAGAATAGAGAGAAAGGAGACGGTTACGACGATGACAAACCCCATGGGCCCTCGATCGGAGACTCCTCTCGATCTCCACCCAACTCTGCGACACCGCAGGATCCTACATGTATGTATTCTCAGAGATGACGATCCAGTAAGTACAGTCTCTTTCGTTCCTTCGTATTCTAATTAAAGGAGCTGCTACTCCCAGAATGAAAGGGACTTTTTCTGCGCACTATGGAGTGGAGGCTGCAGGCTACAGCCAACTGCGGAATCAAGCGCTGGAGAAAACGCTGGACTCTGACAGAGAGAGAGAGAGAGAGAGAGAGAGAGAGAGACTAGAAAAAGAACAGAGAGCGGGGATAGAGAAAGGCGGCTATTTTTCACGTAGCCACTAGAGAGGAGCAGAGGGTTGCGCATTATTGCATTGTCCAGTTTGATAGAATCGGAAAATCCTTCAGGTGGCGGGAGTGGGAGGGGGAGGGGGAGGGGGGAGGGGGCCACGCGAGATGCCTAGCAATGCGCCTTGCGACCATTTTCCCCAGGGCACGCGGTAACCCATCAAACTTTTAGCCGGACATTCCCCGCCCCAATACTCCTTCCACGCGTTGTTCTTCTTTTCGCGTTGGAACGTGCCAGAAGCCAGCTTCACCAGCAGCAGCCGTGAGAGGGGTTTACCGTGATGAATATTGCAGGGGGCGCTTATTGTTTCCACTCACAAATCATCCGCCGATGTCTCGCGGGGGGCGCCGCGCAATGTTTTATTCTCCTCCGGTCGACAGGGTCGACACTCGAACGCCTTTGCTCTGGCTTTCTTCATCTTCTACCGCTCCTCTCCCATCGCTTTCCTTTCTCACTCTCTCTTTCTCTCTCGCTCTCTCGCCTAACGCTTATCGATACCAAAGAGGATCCCATCTCTGTGACCGAGCCACGATTGCTGGACGAAATTTTCCCAAACTCTTTCTCTCTCAACGAGTTTCTTCAAACTCTTTCTCTCAAATTTTGCTCTTCCCTCGTTTATTTTCATCGCTTGCAAATCCCGAGCGTACGAGATCATTAGTCGCAGATTTTATCGCCACTACAATGCAGAAATTTCATTCGGAAAATTCGCGCGGAAAAATTTACGGGAAAGAAGTAAAGTTCGCTTGGAAGGAAATCGCACGCTGGTGGAAATATATACTCCGGTTCTTTACGAGGGAAGCTAAACGGTGGTCGGGAAAGAAAACGTGAACTCGTTTCTCCGCCAGGCTCGAACACACCACCCTCGCCCCAATTCCGTAACAATAATTTTGCAAATAGCCGACGGAAGCCGCTGCTAAATAATGAAGCACCTTGTCGTCCGAGAAGATTCAATTTGCGGCGGCAACGCATGGGATGAGCCGGGCTATACTCTACTAGAGAGAAAAAAGACGCGTGGCAAAGTTACTTGAACTCTGGTAAAATATCTAGCTGCCTCCATCCCTTCTCCCGTTTCGTCGACCAATTCCAAGGAAGAGAGAAGGTAGATCGCGTGTAGTTCTCCGTGCTTCTCGCTTCAACAATTCATGCCGCTTCGAGAGATCCGTTCGGGTATCGCGTTTTGCAATTTCCTCTCAACAATTAATACTCGCGTCGTTCGAAAGTGCAACGGTTGCGTTCGAACTCTCCCTAAAAAAAAATAGAAAATTTTCCGTTCCCTTCGTGTTTCCAAAACACTTTCAAGCTTGTTAGCTTGTTTCGCGTTATGGTCCTAAAAAGCAGCTGGTCCACGCAAGATATTCAAACGTAATATTCAAATGCCCACCGTAATCCGTAAACTTGATTTTCCACCCGCGTGCGGCCATCTACACATAAATCAAGCCCGCTTTTGGATGATAGTGCCGTTCGTACTTCGAAAGAACTGATTTTACAAAGTATAGATAAATGCATTCGAACAGTGAAAACAGAAGTAACTGTAAATGGGTCGATAACATAGACCTATGATGTACGGCATAAGTAATTAATTAGTATATATCGACGGCGAATCTTTTTGAGAAGTAGGTCAAATTTTGTTCATTATTTTTTTTAGTACTAGCTCGTGGGTCACTAAGTCAGTGGCGTTACTTGAAAAGGCGCAGGGGAGGATGGTTAAAAATTATTTTTTTTTTTTTGGTTCTCACTTTTATAATCTTCTAAAAAGTCCTTCCTTTTTGTTTGACAACTTTTACTTTTGCAATTGAAGAGCAAAAAATAAATGTCGACGTAAAAAAATTGATATAAAAGGGGTGACATCGTGCCCAATCACCCCTGCACTAGATATATATATATATATATATATTTCTTAATATTTTTATTGTCTGTTCTCTTTTTTATTATATAAAAACCTAGCAAAGCTACCCACTCTGAGAATGGGATCTAGTGTGTTTTCTTAGTGTTTATTACATCTGTTTAATCTATATAAAATATAAAATTTTTTGGACAAAATTAACTCATATAACATTTAAGATTTGAAATACCTGTATGTATACATAACCAAGTCGTAAATCCTCCATAAAACATAATTATACATTTATTTCTCACTTTTAAGCTCTAACCGAACACTTGTAATTTTCTGAACATTTTTTGAAAAGAGGGATTCGAAAAATAACTAAATTCTTTTGTATATATGATGACAAGTTTATAAAAATCAACGCGTGGGTCAGTGTCTGACCCGCGGGTCATAGATTCGCCATCATTGGTATATATAATACACCCACTGGAAAATAAGAAACCTTCGTGTGATAAAGATTTGTAATAAAAGTTATCATTAAAGTTGAACCGCTGTTTTAAATAAAATAATATCAAATAGAAATAGCCTGTGCAAACATAAAGAAACTCTCGAGTGTCACTTTCAACAAAGAGCGAGTAGATGGCTTGCTCCTTCTTACTTAATTCGGTCGTTATTTTGTCCCAGTTCGATGCAACGTGAAAAATTTCCAGTTGCGTCCAGTTTAAGTTCAAATTCACTTTGCATTTCACTCGTTGAACTCGAACGAGAGTGAGACGTCTCATGCGTTGTTTCACGCAGAATATACGCCAGCAGACAGCGCGTCCGATGGAGAGGGTGAGAAGTTGCGGATTTCCGGGGCGGGGAGGAGAGAGAAAAAGAGAGAGAGAGATCCGCTAGAACGTGTTTACTCTCGGTGAAACTAATTGCGCGTGCACAATTTTATTAAATTTGTCCACAACGTTAGCTCGTTTGCATTCGTTAATGAGTTTTCGGTCTGGCAGTCCGAGCTAGGGACGTAACGAGGTTGGGACAAGCGGACAAGGGGGTGGGAAACGCTAGATCAAGCGGACGGACAGGCGGATAAGCCAAGTGTGCCGGTTTGGTTTTTGTCCCGAATTTGCATACTTTGCTTCTGCGAAATCCTCCGCTGTTCTTTTTCCTCTCTCTCCCCTCTTCCTTTTCTTCTTTTCTTTTCTTTTTTTTTTTTCTTTTTCCTTTTTCTTTTTCCCTCAACCTGCTTTGGTCCCATGAATGACATTTCACTGACCAACGAGACTTTTATGCTGTACACATAAGTACACGGAGATTGCGATAGAGAACCGTAGATCACTCTGCGGTCTGGCATCTCAAGGGTCGCATTATCCCCACGCCCAAGGGGTAGCAACCCTTTTTGTCGGGCTTTCTTCTACAAATTACGCTTTACATCCTACTGCCTGCACCGTGAAAGAGTTTAATCGACCCTGCGGAAAAAGATGGGCACCTAAGCATTTCTTAACTAATCGAAGGTGCACCATCCCCGCTCGCACACTTTTTCGCCACTTTGATTTAACGGTTTGTGCAAGCTTTCGATGAATACGCTTTCAGTGAAACACACCGCTAGCGACTAAAGACACTTTGTTCAATCTTTCGGTCGACATTCATTGAATTTGAAATATTAGTAATTTACATCATTCGACATCTATAACAAAAGATATTTTACCGTTTAACCGTAGTTCAGAACAGGTATTACGGAATTGGTATTTTTAGGTTACTATTCGATTACGTTTGATGAAACCGAAATGGTGCGAATAGCGGTATGATGCTATCAAGACGATGTTAAGTCTGTAGATGTATTTCGGTACAATACCGGTAAATAAAATATTAATATATTAGAAAAGGAAAAGGAGACAATGATTAATTGTTTTCATAAAGCTGCCGATAGTAAATTTAATGACACGTATCCTTTATTATTTCTAATACTAATTCGTCGTTGTATCTCCATACAATATCAGCCACGATACTCTTAATTAATTTTAAAAGATTACCGATTTCTCGATACGTGTTTCCCTTTTCTCGGTGAAAAATGACTGAATTGTCGTACGTCGATAAATCGAAAGAGGAGTTGAAACAACGATTAAACGTAGAATGGAAGAATATTCCGCTAAATTACTTAAAAAAAATTACTAGAAATATACCTAAGCGTCTACGATATATTATTGAAGTTGAGGGCTACCTAATATTAATTATTGTTTATGTTAACAATTTTCAGGTTCAAATGTTGTAGTTCTTCAAATGTCCGAATATTTTTGCCACGCTACATTTCGACATAGTTCAGTTTATTGTTTGATATTAAGAAAAGTATGTGCAATAAATCAATAAAATTTATGTTACTATAAACTATAATGAATGTTCTATTATATTATTAAAAAAAATTAATCCAAATTTACTATTATAAACAATCCACAACAACGTTTTGAATAGCATGATGTCCGAATATTAATAAGAGTCACGTAGAAAATGAAAAATGTGTTTTCGTCAATAAAGCGGTACCGTGCCGGTATATATTTCGGTATTTTTACCATTGTGAACATCAAATACCGATAAAATACGTATGAAAATACCGGTATTAAAGCCGATTTTCCAAATAGCGGTTATATTACGATAATATGGGAGCAAATATAATACCTAAACCTCACAATATTTCGGTTTTCAGTCTCTGGTTTAGGCAAAAGTTAATTGATACGCGTGAAAGCAAGTGTCGAGGCAGATATGATGGTGAACCGATCGAAAAACTTGTTACGTTACCTGGTTCAGTATCGCGATTGCTCCTAAAACTTTTTAATCGCCTCGTTTTGATACATGGCGAAATCTTGAGTAAAACACACTCCTCTTAATGTCGGGACTTGTACCACGATACGGTATCCCACGGGAGCGAAACCACTTGGAATATTTACGATAAATACGCACACGTAGCTTCCTGTCTGCCAGGCGAATAACAAGGGGGCGTAGGCCGATAAAAGACATTATTCAAATTTGCTCTCCGTATAATCGAGTGGAACAAAGCAAAGACTGAAGAGAATGTGGCGAACGACAAGATCATCATCTGGCGTCTGCCTACGTGTTACAAGGGATGTTAAATTTGTTCGAGTACGGTGGACATTTTAAATCCAGTCAAAATTACACTTTGCTTATTCGTCAGAGATGATGCAGAAAGTTTGTCTGTCAAAATACGCAGCTTTTCTGCAGTTAAATCAAACTCGTCTCGTACGTTCTCGGGCAAACGAAGACGTCGATATCACGTCGGATATACAGAGATCGTACAAACAGCAGAGTCGTATGATCCGGCTCTTTAGTAGGAGAAATTTGCCGGCAGTGAGAGAAGTCAGCGAGCACACGACGACGAAGGCACGGTGATGGCTCGAGTCTGAGCAATATCACGGGGACGTGGTCATCTTAATGGAGTCGTCGGTCGCCGGTGCGAACCCTGGAAACCGAAAAGCACGCACCAATGGCTTTAATGAGATTCACAAGTCGCAAATCCCGTCTGAAGTGATGACACGCTCTCGCAACGTCGGACGTTGTAAACTAGAGTCCCCTTCCAATACCACGAAACCTAACGAAACTTGCACGCTCGTGTGTCAAACGTGCGTTAACGTTTCACATCACGTGTACTCTCTCTCTCTCTCTCTCTCTCTCTCTCTCTCTCTCTCTCTCTCTCTCTTCTTCTGAGAAATACGCATGTACGTAGATACACGTCTAAAAAAAAAATTGCAACATCGTCGTTCCCAATCGACTCTCTTCCCGACAGTTCGACTCCTCGTAGTTGAAATTCAATTCGTGAAATTTGAAAACGAAGCAAGGACACGCGCATCGAGATCAGAGGAGACGATTTACAGGGACGATTGGTTTTCAAGAGCTGCGAACCCTCGGCGAACTAGCGAGGTAGGTGGTACCGCGCGATGAAAACGAAGTGGAAGAGGTTGAATTTCAGTTTCGGCCGGTGGCGGATGGTCGGTGAGCAGCGCGAGGGTAATGGGGGAGAGAAAGAGAGGAGGGAACGGGAAGGAGGAGAAGCTGACAGGATTGCGTTCGTGTTGGTCGTGAGTTTCGGACTTGGGAATTTCGGCCGGTGGCTCGTTCGCGGGGCACAAAGCGGTCTGCCGGACTTAACGTGATTAGCAGAGATACCCCGGTAGCTTCCTATTATCCGCGGTCCAGACGCCGCCGCACAACCAACCCCCCCTCGTGCCACCCCCTACCGTCCTCATACCCTACTCCTACTCCTTCCCCTTTCTCATCCCCGTCGACCACTTCGTCTCGATTCAACCGAACAAACGGACAACAACGCCGACTATCAATGTCTATGGTAAACGTCGCGGACCTTGTTTCCTCAACCTGCTAAGAAACACTTGCCATTCCGTCGAGAGACTTCTGCTCGAATGCCCGTTGTCGACATTCTCGTACAGTTGCCGAAGTTGCAGCTGGACAACTTTACAACTTTGCAACGAAGAATCGAGGTTGCGAAGAGCCTGCCTCAACGCAGAACGAAGCGAGTAAAATACGGTCGATGGAGGGGAACGTTTTAGGAAGAGGAAGAAAAGGAATCTGGCGAGAAATTAGCGTAGGTTGAAAGGTAGCGGCGACGGTGCGGCGTAGCTTCGGTCGGGTGACCGGGATCAGAGAGCAAGAGTCCGATGGTAAAATCAGAGAGAAGCGAAGCGATACTCGAATGCACGAGAGCTTACGGTCAGTACACAGGGTGAGAGTCGCTGCGAGTATGAAACTCAATTTGATTCCTGCTTCGAGCGGAGTGCGGAGCGCGGAGCGCGGAGACCGGTCGTCGGAAGCGGAGGTGGGTGGCCAGGGAGAGGTGGAGTGGCGGACCATCGCCACCCCAGAAAAGGGGGTGCTCCCAGGGGCGTGCGACTGACCCGACATCCTGCAGGATCCAGCCACTCATATTGCCAATTACCAACTCTACGACCCTCTCGCTCTTCGCTCTTCGCTCTTCGCTTCGGACTTGGGATGATTCTAGCCACTTTCAGCCTGCTCCAGTTACGTCGCCAACATTCTCTTCGTCATACCACCTAGCGAAGAAACTCTCGGACGTTCTCCGAGTCTACGTGCGCTACACAGCGCGTCCGCGTGCCCGTTGCAAGCGAAATCTTTGTCGCGGACCCGCAGCGTCTGGGCCATTTTGCGTTTTACGTCTATAATGTAGATACATTTGACCAATCGTATCGTATCGTTTCTCGTCGTTCCAGCATTCGTTGTTCGTACGATTCGATCGAGTCAACTTGGAAACTTTGCGATCAAAAGGCACACGACGGGTAAACGGAGATAACAGTAGGCGAACAAACAGCTAGCGTAAATCTATAAGCATATTGGAAAGTATATATATATATATATATACAGAGAGAAAGAGAGAGAGACTCGGAAGCAGCCGGCTGCATCAAAGTGTAGCACAATAGAAATGAAACCACGAAAATACGGTCGCAAAATCACTTAGGTTTATTGGACCGGAAGAAAAATGACGATGCATTTGCCGAGGTAATCGTATATAAAATCTATATGTCACTGGTATACGGTCCTATATCGCCAAGTTTATGCGTTATAAAAGAGGGTCGCCGGATGGCGCTCGGTTAGAGGAGAAGCCAGAGAGGGATGTCAGAGAGGTAAAAGGACGAGGAGTTGAGTTTAACAAATATTGAAGTCTTGGAAACGTCAACTCACATCGAAACCTCTCCTTCGTACCGTTACGAAAAGAAAGTTCGGAGTTTAAACTTGTCTAAATGTTTATACTTTTTCCCTCGCTTCGATATTTTCACGAGACCCGCCCTAACATCATTCTCTCTCTCTCTCTCTCTCTCTCTCTCTCTGATACGGTCTCACGCCACCGTCGTCGACTTGACGTGTTCTCAAAATGACATTTTCGCCCAGTCGACTTTCAATATTTTCCTTTACACGCCACCGACGTTGCTTCATGAACAACTCATGCGTCCTTTCCACCCTTCCACCATCCCACAGCAGTTTCACGTTTGCTGAAAACTTTCACTTTATTCAACGCGAATAAACGCCAATTAAGCGTCCCGCTGATTTACATAAATTTCTTTCCCGATTTCTTTTTCGCGTTGCAAGAATATCGATAAGACTGATCGATCATCATCGATGAAGAAGCAAGTTTCGCTTCTCATGGACGAGAAGAGGGAAACAACTTTCTTTCGAGAAAGAAGGAAAGAAAGGAAGAAAGGAAGGTGGCGCGAGCGATAACGCGGAGGCCGATTAGAAACGCATCGAGGCAACGCAACGGTTGCAAGCGGCGGGCGGTGAGCTGATTCGTAGAAGGGTAGTCGGTGGGTGGTTCACGGCAGAGTAAGATGTAATTTTCAATACTCGGGGAGCGGAGTCTCTGGAGGCGCAAGGGGAGCCACAATTCCGGGGGTTTACCGTGCACTGTCGACGTAAACTCTCCTCAGTCGCACCCCTGTCGGCCCAAGTCAGCCACGGAGAGTACCACTTATTCGAACCCCCCAGTGACTGTCAATACAGGTTCCTACAGTGTCTCCAGAAGCATATCAGACGGATGAATAAATCTCGTTACATGCTTGATCCGATAGAATTCGAATAAGCAGCAACGTGTTAAATCGACGATCGCGAGTCGGCACGCGGTTCCTCCGTACATCCGTGCCTTCGCACCGTTTCTTAACCTCGCTTCTTGGGCGTCGCCACTCCAGTTGGAAATTCCAATGTGTCCGAGTTTCAACTATTTTCCGAATAACGCCACGTTGTTGTTGAGTTATCAAAAAAAAAAAAACAAAAAAAAAAAAAAAAAAAAAAAAAACAGAAACTCAGCTGAGAGAAAATACGAGCGTGTAGAATAAGTTGTACGAGTGCCTAGTAAATGCGCATAAATGCCAATGGTAAGGGTGTAAGTGCGGTGGATTTTTTTTTCCTTTCTTTTGCTTGTTCGGAATAACCTTGTTTCAAAGTTGCAACTATGCCGTTCGACGTGGTAAGGTAAGAACCATGTGGGAGCGTCGTTCAGAGCCCAAGGGAAAGCTGAGAGTCACACTGATCTTGCTCTTTGTCGCGGGGCCCATTCGAGTGCATCCTCCACCCCCACGTAGCATCTAGCGGCTCTCTCTTTCTCTCTATCGTACCACCATCTTCCTGGCAACCTCTCTGCAACCTACCCACCTACCTTCCTTCCTTCCTTCCTTCCTTCCTTCCTTCCTTCCTTCCTTCCTTCCGGAGTCGCGAGCTACATATCGTGGCTTTCGAAACCTCTTGAGAGGCCACGCTGACTTCGATATTCCGTATCGAGTTACGCTCGTTTCGCCTACCAAACAGTCCGTAGCTCGGCTCGCGTGAACCAATACACGAACACCCTTTTGCCAGAAACTTGTTAAATTATTGAAATAATGGACACTCGTCGCGTTCTTATCAAAGCCTGCATACCTGCGAAGCCCAAGTACGGATCGTGCGTTTCGACGTCTTTCGCGTTAATTTAACGGTCGTTCCAAGCATGAACCAACCAACTATCTAAGCGAAGATTTTGAAAACTTGACATGAAAATCACGCGCCAATCAAGTTTCAATGTTTCTTTTCAATAGAATCGTTACAACTGTTAAGAAAAGTAGAGATACGTGGAAGTAGTTTTTCCTGCACAAACTACGTTCGCTGTTGCAACGCAGAATGCATCGTCAAAGCAACGACGAGGCAGCGGATGAAGGAACGATGGCAATGATTGCGACCTTCGAGCGTGTAACGATCGTCGAATCAAGGAAATTCCCTGAACGCGGCAAATTAGTATCCGTTTGATTTACCCATGGGAGGATGAGGTAAGTTGGCGATCGGTCGTTCGTCTCAGGTACACGCAAAAACGTCTTCCGGCCCGCCGCTGGAAATGCGATCGTCATCTAATTGGAACTCGATACCCGGTAACGAGGGTTACAAACTTTTCCCGTTTTCTATCTAGGCTCAGCCTCCTCCCTCTTCCCTTCCCGCTGTCGCGTCTTCGCCACGTTCGCGACCCTTCGATTCTCATTCCCTCCTCCGTGGGCGCGACCCCATCGGGGTCGGTCGAAAACTCTCTCGAAAAGGGGATGAAAAATTGTTATCTTATTTACGGGCACGAGATTAGACCACGTAGACACGTTTCGCGCGCCACTAACAGGCGCCGGGATGACGAATGTCCTCGATCCCGTTGATTCGCTCACCCGAACGAAGCTCCATTTACCGAAGGTCTCTTCGTTAATTAACTTTGTTAATTAAGCGAATGCAGCTGAATGCCGGACGTCGCAAAGACGGTTAAAACGTATGGGATGGAGCTGGTAAGGGGTTGATACGGGACACCGATTACGAGGTAATTGTCACGTCGTCGTCGTCGGCGTGCCCCACCTATCCCATATATCCTATCGTTCTGTGCAAATTCCTTTATTCCTATCCCCGTTTCCTTTATTTAAAGTCGAACGTTCGACTCGGAATAAACTCATTTCCACTTGCTGGTTAAACTTGCCTGCCATTTTCGGAAAAGTAAAGTAAACGCGTGACAATTGTTGGAAACAATTTTACTAGTTTTCTTTTTTTTTTTTTTTAGTGGAATGTTGAAAGAAAAACTGCACGGCGAGAGGTACGAGGGAAAAGGAAATTTCCAGATAATGCGTCGCTATAAGACAGGGCAGGTAGCAAGTGAGTCGGGTGGGTGGTAGGTGGGTCGAAACGAGTAGCGCGTTTGGCGCGCAACGACGTCGGATACGGGGAATTACTCGTGCGCCATTACGAGCTGCGGTTCGTTTGCAGAACGCCTCAACGATGCAGACAGTGCATTCGACTGCAACCGGCCACGAGTCCCCAAGAGAGATGCAACACCAGCTTACCTACGCGCCAGTTTGGAAATCTCGGCGCGGAGATGCGATACATCTGGATTCTGGAGGGTAGGTTGCAGACATCACGTGAGAAGCGTCCAACGTCCGACAGAGACGGTGCGATATCCGCTTGCCGAGAAACGCACGAGAGAGAGAGAGAGAGAGAGAGAGAGAGAGAGAGAGAGAGAGAGGAGGAGGAGAGAGGGGGCAACAGAGCGTCGAAGGTGGAGAGCCGAAAGGACGGAAGAGGAAGGGTAAGGTCGCTTCAACCTCTCAGCATCCCACGAGGCCCCCGGTGTAATTAAGCGAGTGCACCCTCACATGTCTACGTACGTTCGCGTCGTGTCTATCCATCTAACCGTGGCAGGGTTGTTCTCTTCGCCGGAGTCGGTGCCTTGAACCAAGGGTCGGAAGATAAGGCCGCAAAAACCTCTTTGAAACCTCGGTGCAAACTCGGTTCGTAACATCTTGTCGACTTGTATCTCGAAAGCCGCGTTCGTTGAAAACGAGACAAAACGAAAAAAGAAAAGAAAGGAAACGTTCGTTCGGGAAGGACCCAACGATGCACGACAAGTTTCTAGCTTTTCTCTTTTCGTTGGACACACAACGTTGTGTAAAATTCGCAATGAATTTTGCGCAACGATTCTCGAGATCGGGAAATGTTTGAAATCCTTCGACGGTGGAAATCCAGGAAATCGAAGCAGATCCAAAGGTGGCGCAGGAATACCGTGGAAGACCGCATGCACGTTAGTGTGCACGTTATATGGTAATGGAGGGCCAATCATGCGGTAACTAGCCACCCTGGGGAGACGGTCAGGGCTGCCAACCAGTGGTCAGCTCCCGTCAATGTGTCACTTACGTAGCTAGAATACCGAACCCTCCCGACAGAATGTTACTGCTGAACGCATTTCCCCTCGATTGCAAGTCCCGTCAGTCTCGTGTCTGGAACGTTCTATCGGCGAACATCAAAATTCTTCGCCACTTTTATTAGTCTGCGGCAACTTTCAAGAAGAGGAGACGTCGCGTCTTTTAATATTTATCCGCGCCTTCGCGTCCGTTTCGTTGCTTCATCTTCTTTAAAGCGTCGTCGCTTCTTTGAAGCTTTGTTCCAACGCAAGAGCGTTTTAATCGCTGACACATCTCGTACGATGAGATTGATAAATCATGCGGTAACATTTTCTGCTTAATACGATTTACCCTCCAATTTATTTTCTTCATGGAAACGAAGAGTATCGAGATTAAACAGAGACTGACAGATACAAGTAGCAACAAGTCTGTCGTTTGCCAGTTTGCGCTGACAACGCTTGCGACGGAGAGATTCGCGGTGCCGCTGTGCAAAATCTAGCGTTTAAAGGGTCACGGATGGAAAGACGAGGGAGAGAGGAAAGTAGGTAGGACCGGGACGGAGGGAGCACAGAACGAAATGCGCCGGGCAATTCTTGATTCGAAGGGTCATGAACGACTTGACGAAGGTCCGAGTAAAACTACCACCGGCAGAAACAAACGTATCACGTTCTATCACCGATGCCAGCAGCCAGCTACACCACCTTGGCTACTGGTCAAGTCAAGGGTGTATAGAACCACCGCGCGAGAGAGCCAGCGAGACAGAGAGAGAGAGAGAGAGAGAGAGTAGGAAACAGGGCGATAAATAACTACAGGATGAAAAAGGGGGCGCGGTACCCTCCCGGGGCCCCTAAACCTAGACTACATACCCCCCGCCGTCCCTTGCCGCCCCTCGTCCAAGCAGCACCGTATAAACCGCGTACGGGCCGACCCCGACAATTATACCCTCGCACGCGAAATGTTTTATTACCCTGACGTATAGAATGCCTGCGAACGCTGCGAGCGTGTAGGCACACGTGAACGTTGCGCGACGCAGCCTGCTCGCGCGTTTTCGTTTCTACGCGTTCGACAACTGCCCTACATATCTCACGCTTTTCCAACTGTCTGTCGCAAAGATACCGATTACCTACACTTTATTATTATTTTTTTTTTCTTTTTTTGTTTCCACGATTGCAATATCGTAATACCGCCACTTACGTTTCAGCGTGACATCCACTTTCGCGAATGTTCCGTTTCTATTTGAAATCAAGCGACACCGAGAGTATCGATCGAAACCTCTAAATATTTCCATGTAGTTTCTCTTTGTGGAGCATCGTGGAACACTGTCAGAGTTTTGATTATCATCGATGCCGTACAGCAGAAATTTTGAGAGATTTCGGAGAGTCCGGATCCGAAGAGAGCTTTGAGACTGAAAATGGCCAATTACCAGGCAAAGCACCTGATGAAAGTCCTTCAGCGTTGGAGCATGATCTTGGAGGGACGCGCGAGGATCGGCAGTACCTGAGAGGATCCTCTGCTCCCAAAACGTGCAACAGACGACGCTTTCGCCTGATTTCGCAATCAAGGCTCGCACTATCTGCTAACTGCTCACTAAATCGAGGATCCAATCTTCCCTACCCTCCTAACTTTTCACAGTACGGTGATACGTCGCCAAGAACAAGAGTCTCTGCTCCGTTTATCAAGTATCACCTGGCCGTACGGACGAACGGACGAACGAATCTACAAATATTACTGCGGTTGACGAAGAAAATAAATTCCGCTCTCACCGGTCGGCGTCATCTTCATTTTTCCACGTTTTTCGCGTGTCATCAAGTTTCGCAAGCACGCGTTCAACTTGTTGAAGCGCATTTCGCGTGCAAATTGATCGTTAATTAATTAAAAATGCAGAGACTGACGGCAGAGGTATTTACCTCCTGCGTCGTGTATTCACCCCTCCAGCCAAGTCAGCTCTTAGTCTTTGGTTAATCGGGTTAAATTAACTCGGTTAGCGTATGACGGGCTGTTGCTATGGTAGTTGGTGACTCGTTGTACGAAATCGGGACTCTGATTAAAAATCTCCTACGTTTATCACGTTTTCGCTATTTTCACGCGAAATTGCCCGGCTTTTTTTTTCTTTCTTTCTTTACGTCGAGACCTTTCCATCGATTACTCTGTTACAATATCTGCGCGATTGTCATTCTCATCGCTCTCAAAGATCAAAAAATTAAGTAATTCGATCTTGTCAAAAATACGAAAATTTCGCTAAATCGTTGTCAAACGATCAATTTTAAAACCGGCTAAAAGTAAATGAAATCTGACACGGAGACTGAAAAAGATTTTGTCCGCCAGACGAGTTTATTTCGAACAAACGAAAAATGCGTTCCAAGATTAAGAAGAAAAAAAAAGTCGCCTCGACGGTTAGGAGCTCCTTTATTAGTTTCTATCGAGGCATTGATTTTTAAATTGTGTAATAAATAAAATTAGCAACGGGGGTGACTTCGGTAGCTGCCCGAGGGGTCGACTTGTAACTTAATCAGGGCAACTTCCCCCCCTAGACTTAATAAAGCTGTCTCAATTTTCGCCTCATTGCCGAGATACCTAGCCGGATTCTTTTATTCGATTTGTGCATGCTCAGTTAGTCACGAAATCTCATTTTTCAATCGCTCGAAACGGGAAACCGGCGACGTTGTTTCTAACTCGTTTTCCGACGATGATCGCGTTCACGAACAAATTGACAATCGATATTATCGACAAATGAACAATGTATAAATATAGATATTTAATAACGTCTGTCGTGTCGAGTGGCATCGAGCGTTACCGAGAAGGGTTGATTTCGCTCCAGTCGATTGATTAGTTACAGGAGACCATTCCGAACGTTGTTCAAACGTACTACAGGACGATACGAAGACACGTTCACACCCAGGCTCGGTTACAGTCCGTCAATCGTCGTACTAATGGAACATCAAAACGTACACGATGCAATCATGTTGTATTATGCACGACGGCCTCTCACGTTGCTTTCTATATAGTTGAGTTCGTCGAAAGACGAAATGGTGGAACATTTACCAGAAAGGTTTCACTTTCGTATTGAAATTTATTATTATCGCCATACGATGGATTACGAAGAGATCAATATAAATGTCAAAAGATCTTTTCTTTTTGCAGGTTCAAAATCGGATAGGCATCGAGGTCATTAGCGACTTGTATTAAAAGTCGTTTTCTTCAAATTTAGCAAACATTGCCATCTAGTGACAATAATTTAATTTGTTATAACATTCTAGTTAAATTATTGTATAATATATTGACATTTGGTGTGCTTATTTAAATTATATTATATTATAGTTATTTAAATTATATTATATTATAGTTATTATATTATATTATATTATATTATATTATATTATAGTTATTACATTATATTATATTACAGATTGAAACTGTATTAATTTTTAAATAAAATAAAATTTTGTACAATCAAAAAGCATTATGTACTTATGGGCAATAATTTGCATCAGTATAGATTCATGCCCATCGAGTACTGGAGTGTTCTTTTCAAACGATTTTGAGAAGTCGAGACAAAGAATCTTCTCTGCCACTCAACATGTTTGTACATTCTGCACGTAGAATGTGTTGAGCTGTGACAGATTTTTCATCTGTCGCAAAAAGGAGAGTCAATCTTCTCGATTAGGTGTTCACGTGTTATTTTGGTGTGTCCTTAAACGAGCCAGTGCAATTCTTTCTTTGAATATTAATCTGCTAATAGGACTTTCTTGATAGAAATCAAGTTTACTTTGTTCGATTTGACATTGTTGAGTCCATTCATCCTTGACGCTGATTTTTACATAGCGTATAGGTCTTTGATATCAGATAGGAGTTTTTGACTGATTTGATGGTAGGGTCAATGCGTTTCCAACCCCTTCCTCTCCCTTGACAAGACTATTGTCACATTTTTGTTCGCGTAAAAGTTGAAAAGTTCAGTGCCGAATGTAGAAATGCTTTCAGCGATATCATTTTCGTTCTTTTTGGATCGTGTTCGTCAAACCGGTTGAAAATGAAAATTAAAGAGGACGTGGCAGGTGGAGGGGGAGGGCGAAAGATGCAGTTTTCGAAGAGTGAACCAATGGAACAAAGAGAAGCTTGAGAGTTGCGACGTCGCGAGACAGAGGGGCAGAGGGGGAAAGAGAAAATAAGAGAATTGTGCCGAACAAAGTAATTATAGAGTGGCGGCGTAGCGAGAGGAAACGGTTCGTCGGGCTGGCGAGCATTCCGTGAGGCGGAGGTGGAACGGAACCAAGGGTCGGAGTTGATAAAGAAATAAAGAATCGTGAAAGTTCGCGTCGAACCCCGCGCTCCCGTGGGGCCTTATGACTTAAAGTCTCCTTACTCCGTTAATTCTGAACATTAACAAAAGTCTCGCTAAAACTCGCCGCCAACTTTCCCGCCCTCCTGGGACCGGCTCCGGGACTTGTTAATGAAAAAAATACAATAAAACTCTTTCTCTCTCTCTCTCTCTCTCTCTCACGACGAAACTCGTCTCGAATTGTCCAGACTGCCTAGTTGTTCGCGCTTTGCAACGACACGCTCCTCCTTTCTCTCTTTCTGGCGTCTTCGAGACAGAATTATTGCTAGAAACGAAGCGTCTTCAACTACTGTCAATCTATTACAATCGACACGCGCAGAGAAGAAAGGACACGCGAATGAAGAGGATTAGCTGAAAGATCGCTTAGTACGCTAGAAAATCCTACATTTAAGACATATCTCAAAGTATCGAAATCTCGTTAGAAATGAAACAGGCGCCTTCGTACTTTTTTTTCGAAACGTATTTAACAATAACAGCGTTCGAGGCACGCGATTAAACGAAAAGTAATGGGGGGAAAAAATGTGGCGCGCTTGCCACGCCGCGATTGTCGAAAGCAAATTTAAACTCCCGTATTCTTCTGGAGCAGGGCGAGAGGTTTAATATCAAAGTGCTTTATGTTCCCGCTTTACTCGCTCACCGCGACCCTTTCTTGCCTTGGCGAACGAGATCTATCATTTATTCATTTATTCCGGCCGAGATGAACTTTACGAAGATTTTAATAGCGCCTCGGCGTTCCTTGAAGCTCCGCAAACGTTTTAGATTTAGGCACGTGTGATGTTTCCAGTTTCCAAATCGTCGCGAAAAATGAGTTTAGACCGACAGAGGAGGGAGGAATATTCGTTGCGAACTCGTTTCGCAAAATTAATTCCTCAGACCTTGAGAGGAGAACGCGGCTCGTGATCGTCTGACGGTAGACATTCCAGTAACGTATGTCGCCACTTAACGACTGACGAGCTTTCTCTCGCTACCGACCGTTTGTTCCACGACAATATTCAGCTTTTCTCGTGCGACGCAAAGATTGACAAATTGCGACGACACGACGAGACAAAATGTAGCAGACTGTTGAATTTTAGATCCTTGAAAAGCGATGCTCTTACTCGCAAATGTAAACGAGAATCGAAAAGAAATTTCAAGAAACAGAATTTCTCTGCCTGGCCGTGACAACAGTTCCACACAGGCCTGAACGTACACTACACTAGGATGCGAGACGGAGAAAGAAAAGTCGACGAGGGAGAGTTATCGTTAACGCGAAACGGAAAACTTCTCGATATCGGTTAAACGAAAGTTTCGACGCAGCGGCGGAATAGGCTGGGAATAACGTTTGATCGTGCTGAAAATTAGGGAAGCGATCCCGTGGAGAGGCAGACAGGGAACGCCGGGGGAAGCAAAAAACGTGTCAGAGAGGGAAAAGGGATACGATAGCGAGGAAAAAGGGACAAGGGTTCGAGATCGGAATTTTATAAAATTTGTCTCGACACGTAATTTCTAGAAAATTTATAATAACGTTTTACGTTGGACACGTGGACGAAAATTTGCAAATTTTACCAACAGCATGGTCAAATATTTAACAAAAAAGAAAAAAAAAATGCATTTACAGCGAGGAAAAGTGTAGAGAGAGAGAGAGAGAGAGAGAGAGAGAGAGAGAAATGCGTAAACTTAGCCTGTGACAAGACTACGTAAATTGGTGGTGCGGAGCAGCCGTCGAAACTGCCAACTTCGCTTACCGATCGAGATTCGATCTTTCCCCTCCGGGACAAGGAACGTGGCCTCGGTGCGCGAAGATGGAGCTGGCCCAGGGGTGATAGCACACCTAGTTTTGATTCGCCTCATGGCATCGTACCGGTCACGGGGCTGACGGCGCGTAATTGTTCTCTTGTCTGGTTCTCGCACGGCATCCAACCCCTGCCAACATCCGCCATCCCCGCCGATTGCCATCGCGCCAAGAATGCATAAGCAGTCTGCTTTAGCAGCCCGCAATGCTGCAAACTCTCCTGCGCTTAGCTACTCTTCCATCTCTCTTCCGAGAGATCGCGTCCCCCGAAAACGCTCGCCAATTCTCAAAATCACAGCTCCTTTCGGCCCCTCAACGCTCTCACGCTCTCTTCCACGCTGCTCTTTAATCATCGTAAAGTGGCAATTCTTGATTCTTTTCGATTATTCACTCAAACGAGTAGAATCGAACGCGAAATTCTCCTCGTTTGATTGATTTAAAATAACTTTTACTCATTCGCTCTGCCATCGTTCGATTTTCATTCATCATCACGCGTAACTTCGCGTGCATCGTTATTTAACAAACGACGTGGCAATCATCGTAAACGAATTAACAATAATCGGCAGAGCAATTTGTTCACTCTCGGCGGATAAACCGATTTACTTGCGCGAGGCGGCTTCGCAAGCCTAGGTAATAGATGAACGCGTCGTGACACGGCTCAACGGCCAATCGACGGGACTTTTAGAAATTGACAAACGATCATTTCCCCCTTCGTGTTCTCCCTCGGAATCGGAGTATCGGTGGAGAGATCGAACCATCGATACGCCTGATGGATTATTAATGATTGACAGTGTTCGGTGTTCCTCTCTCGGCCGGCTCTGTCGCTCGGCCAGCTATATCCGGATCCGGAGAAACGACTCGCGGAATCGCGCGCGATCCCGCCCGCAATCATATCGCGAGCTGATAATTGGCAGAGAACCGACAATCGTCGTAATTTCTGGGCTCCCAGCCCGGAAATTCTGACGTGTGACACGCGACGGTTCGACGCTCCTGGGAGGCACCTCATTCAATTAGCCACTCAGTTACTCGCATCACATCGCATTTACCCATCAACCACCCACTCGGTGTTTCATCTCTCTCTCTCTCTCTCTCTCTCTCTCTCTCTATCTCTCCCTTTTCCACCCTTTCCAACTCCCCGACGACCCTCGAAAATCGTCCCGGCTACGCGTACCAGTCCTACGGCTTCACGGTGAACTGGTGATTTAAACTAAACCAGTCGAGAATGTCGACGATGATCCCTTCCTCCGACGAACGCGTCGGCGACGGTCTCGACGAACGTCACCAGCCTGTCATTCGGCAAAACGTCGCGTCGCCGGGAATATTGCCAACGACTACGCTTTCCGTCGCTTCCTTCAACTTTGTTTCCGCGACTGCTGCTCCCAACCCTACGCACACAGACTCTCGGCGGTCTTTCTTCGCTGTAATTACGCGAACGAGCATCCTACGTATAGCCCATCACGTACATCACCGGCGCGAGCCGATTAAACGAAACAAAGAATGCGCGATCGGCAAGAGGGAAGAAAAGATTACAAAGTGTAAAAGTTGCTGCGAATTCGCGAGCGATGGGAAACTCGGCGAAAGGCCGAAACCGTCGAGGCCGCGCCGCGCCACGCCGGCACAGTGGAATTACTCGACAGCTGCCTCCCACGGGACTAAACTTGTCCGCGACAATTTCAAACTTATTTTAACATTCATATAAGCCCCGCGCCCTAGCCTGCTGCCGCGTCCAACGTACCAGCGAACCGCCGCCTAAGCATCCCTTTCCACGTGTAACCCGAGAACCGACCCACGCAAGTTGCTTCTCCTACACACCGTTGCAGAGAAACGCCGTGCCCGTGGCGTAAGGGAAACCGGCGGGATTTACATAAGATTATGCGTTCGCTCTGCGTACGTCTCGCAGAAAAGGGAGCCAACGAAACGGTACTCGGGGCTATACCGCTCTCTTTGCTATAAGATAATTACTATCGGCCGAGATTGCGCGATCTGTGGTCATCTCACTGGCCATTTCTGGCGAAACGAAATCAGTCGAGAAAGAAAGGCTTGCTTCGAACAACCAACTGTTATCGTTCGAATGAGATTTTTACAACGAGGTTCGTTCGCGGTTCGTTCCTTGCTACCGCACCGACGCGACAATTCGTTACTTTCGACGAGCGTGTTATAAAACGGGCCGTCTTCTCATCTCCCGAACTCTGTCTCGCTTCTACGTCGTATATATTTTAATGAGCTGGAGAAAATTTACCATCGAGCGTGCGCCGTTTCTCATGCCGTTGTTAAATCTCTACGCCGCTCCCCGTAATGCGTTTCGTATTCATAGTCTGAGCGAAAATTGCTCCTAGAGCACAATAAAGGTTATACGGGCCATAAAGTAAGTTCAGCCTACCTTGCCGATGTTTATTTAAGCACAGGAGAGCCTTTGAACTCTCCATCCCCTCCGACTATCCGCCTCTTTTCCCTCATTTTCCGCCTCCTCGCCCGTCATTCCATCCCATTCTTTCGCTTTTCTCCGATTTTCACTTTGGCTAGCACGGCTCCCAACCGAATCGCGAAACCGACTTATCGATCGGGCACCTATCGCAACTGGCCGCAGTAGTTGCCGCGGATCGCATCGAGGGCTCTTGCTGTAATTCCGAGAAACCCTGCCCTCTGCAGCCGACGCTCGCAACTTGAGATTCAAATCTGCGAAAATCGTTTTCGCCACCCCTCTCCAGCACATTTTTCTACGCTACCGGTGAAAATTTTCGCATCGACTCTCTCCGCCGAAAATGCAAGCCATTCTCGATCGACAAAACTCGACTACGCACTTGAGAAATGGTCGAGTTTCCCTTCTCGGATCGCGTACAAATTTTTCCTTTCGAGCGAAACAGGCGAATATCGCCTGATTGATAAAATGGAGAAATTTACTGTTTTAAAATGACTCGCCAAACGTAGTTTCAATCGCGTCAAAATCTCCAGTCGTTTAACTACGCGTCGTATATTATATTATGATACGTACGCGAATCCAAATTTTGTTACAAAATGAATCTTCCGTCTTTCGATCCGTTTTATCGTCTAGCTTTCACGCGTCACGAACCGCCGACAGAAAGAAGAAGGAAGAAACTTGCCAACCTGTATCCGTGGCCGTAGTAAGTATACTATACTTACATCTATACACGTAGCGCGTATATGTACGTGCAACGTTGTGAAAATTCTTTTTCGCTCGACGCTCGCATAACATTCGAAACATTCTCTCGCTGCAGATTTTGTGCGGTTGCGGTTATCTAGATGGTACTGAAACAACCGAGGCCATATCGTCGGCGATCCACATCAGCCAGAAAGATATGGTGCCGCGTTTTTACGCGCCGGATATAGACATCTGTGACACCGTCGATCACTTGACTAAACAATCAGATTCGAAAGGCCCATCGAGAAACGGGATGGTCGAGGCTGCCAGATTGGCCAGATCCGAAATAAAACCGCTGTGCGAGTGCAAGGCCTGCACGCACAAGGCACTCGTCCTCCCCGGTGGTTTTGGCGCGGCAAAGACATTGTTAGTTATTTTAGTTTTATCGCACTTTCAACATTTCTATTCGCCGCGAAATTGAATGGCTCGTTCTTCAACATTCCTCTTTCAAAGTTTCTTGCGCTCTTGCCTCAGCCGTGACGGGAAAGTAATTCATTGCCAAATGAAATGAAATTCCATTTAGATCATTGTCATTTATTCGTTCGTTATTCGTGCATTCGATAAATCTATAAATATATCCTGACAAAATTGCACGATGATGTAACACTTGTTCTTTTCCATCAACTAAGCGATTGAAACTTATATTTAGACAGGGGAGACAGTCTGAATAAGTTTAGAGGATTTCCACGTGCATTAGAAACAGCTATTTTTTTTTACCATCGACGATCAATTTCACGTGCAAGGATTCATATCAGGTATTTATTTTATTAAAGGAGCAACTTTGCAGAAAAAGGAGCCGACTGTACCGTGCTCCCCGATTTGGAAAAACTTATCGAAGACTTTTACTGCGAGAAGAAACCCATTGCGTCGATTTGCATCGCGAGCGTTCTCGTGGCAAGAGTGTTGAAGGGCGTTAAAATCACGCTTGGGAAAGACGGTAAGTTTTCAAGAGAGACTTTTTCCCAATTTCACGTTTGTACTCCTCGATCGTTAAACAGACGGAGATATTTGCTCTACCAACAATTCGAACAATAGTTTTTTCTTGCAATTCACACGATCGTGCAATCTTCCGTTTAGCGCCGGCGAAAGATTGGCCGTACGCCGATGCTATTAAGAAGGCCAGAAATATGGGAGCCAAAATAGAGATGAGAAACGTGAAGGGAGTAACTAAATGTAAAAAGTACAACGTCCTTAGTACGCCAGCCTGGATGTACAATTCTGCTTCTTTCGCTGAGGTTCACAATGGTATAGGGAAACTGATTGCCATGTTGAAGAAGAGCATCAACTAACAAACGTATCGTCCTTTTGATATTCGTCTTTTTCTTCCTTTTTTTTTTCTTTTTTTTGACCGTGAACGTAAGATTTCGTTTTTCTAGTTCATTTTTGTTTTCAAGTGCACTGCTCATCTGTAATTTTATATATATATATATATTTGTCAATTGCTTGAAATATAGCGATAGTAACGTAATAATTTTGAAGAGAATTATATTTCGTTTTATAATATACATGTCCACTTACCTTTGGAACAGAATCTTCGAACACATATCGTGGGAAATGATCGTAGCAGGATTTCACATTCACGTAAGTTAGGAAAAATATACTTTATTTCGATGTCCCGTGTCTCTTGGCAACGTGCGAGACGACACTATTTGCATGAAACGAGACACAGATGATAAAATTTAATTATCATACCTACTCGACGTATGTGTATAGTATTTAAAACAATCAACAACAACTGTTACGTGTAACGAAATCTACAGCGAACGACATTGTTGCGGCTGTCCCCTTCGCTACTATGAACGTACAGGTACGATGAATCCTCGCCGTGATTTTTTCTGAAAAATCAGAGGAGATTTGGATTTGCTCCGATCGAGTTAGAAAAAGGTGCCGCCAAGACAAGCTCTTTCACTCGTGCAAGTGAAAGTCTAAACAAAATCAGATGCTTTTGTGAGAGAAATATTGGTTTAATTTGTACAAAAAGAAATGAACAATTCCACGTCGAGCCGATCGTTTAATTAACAGGTGAACAGTCTTTGCGAATTTAACGAATGCAGCGAGAGACAGTCTGCACGTAGAAAGAAAGAAAGAAGGGAAAGAGAGAGGTGGAAATTTAGTCATCTACGATGGATCTTACTGGTTGAGAGCTGAACACGCAGAACAAACGCGTATTCGTCGAAAACGAAGGCGGGAGTGAGGACTTCCGCTTTAGCTAAAACACTAAAGAAAACAAATGGCGCAGAGAGCGATGAAATTTATTTACAAAAGGCGACGCGCGCGCGGACAGTGGGAAATGAACGCTCCTGCAACGATTTCTTTGCTCCGCGTGACTCCGTTCTCGCGACTGACGATAACGGGGCGTCGCGAGAGATTTTCTCGCTCGGCGCACGCGATCACGTGCGTACGGCGGCGCGCAGTCCATGAACGGAGATCACAACTCGTACCGGGCCGAGGTTTACTCGAGCATAACGAAAGTGCACGGCGCAAGTGCATTCAATCAATTTAAAATGTGTCCGTGAATTGCCGATAAACGAGTTTGACACAATCGCAACACGCCAGCCTGCCGACTCGCTACTCGCACGCGGCCACGCAAACATTGGGAAATTAATCGGTCGGGCTCTCGATTTTGAATCGTCGCGCGTTTCTCCCTGTCTTTCTCAACGCGGCTCTTTCGCAATACGATGCAACGTGAATATTCAGAGAGGTTGAAACATTTCCTCCATGAAAATCGATTAATGAAACAATCCAATTTGAACTCGCGGCCGAATATCGAGTCATACTTTGTCCGTTTGAACTGCTTTCTCCATCGCACGCGAGCTTGTGTTCGCTCGACGGTGTATCGATACCGAGTTGAGAAATCTTCGCATAATTTCAGTAAACACCGAGTTCCCAGAGTATCATTAGCAGTTGGATCCGACGGTAACCTGTATTTCGGCGCTTTTAGAGTTCTCAGAACGTCTCCGAAACGTTGAATTACGAAGCGAAAACGGCACGACGCAAATGACAGCTTATCGCCGATAAACGATTCGGAGTAATCGTTGAAAACTCGCGGTTTCCACGCCCAGATCGTCGACAATTGCCAAGAGGAATTGAAAAGTACGGCAGAGTGGCGATGGTGGGTACGCGCGCATTTACGTTGATTGACGCCGATAATCGAGGAACACGAAGCGGAACGCACGAACGAAATCTACGTTATATACGAACGCATTCCTCGCACCGATACAGAGATCCAGTCCCAGAACCCGTTGACAACAAATTGATGACCCGAAAGAGAAGAGGATTCGGAACGTCTCCCGTTTGTTTTCACCACAAACACCAAATCCACGTGATGTACATACAGCTGGAATGCGACGAGACAACACTTTACAGACTTTGTTTGTTCCGATATATACATACATCTATATCTCGTGGCCGCGTGTTTTTTTTTTCTTTTTCCTTTTCGGAAAGATCCCGAAATGCTCGCGTCCGCGCACTATCGTACAATTCGAACCCTGGCTGTCGGTACGTTCAACTGAGAGCCAACAGTGGCTCGACGGTCATACGGGATCTCCTGGCTTTGTCCTCCTCGTACTGTCTCATCTTCGCCAACTTCCACTTCCCTTTGCTCTGTTTCTTCCTCGGCGGTGGCTCGGTGGTGGTCGCTTCGCTGCCCGTCATCATCGCTTCCTCTTCCAACATTCTCAGCGTCTCGATGATGTTCCTCGGTTCCGTGATACGGCCGGTTGACGTCGCGTCGCTCTTGCTGCTGTCGTTCTTGTTCGCGTAAACCACCGACAGGTGAGAGAAGCTGGACTTGGGCGGAGCCGTGATGTCGGCAAAGTCTCGGAAATTCGCGAAGAAATCGCCGCCGCGAATCGGCTGAGGCTTCGGGTTTCTCAGATAGTTGGCGCGGCCGCGACTTCCGCCGTGATAGTACGGATTGTACGGGCTGCCATCGTCGGTCGCGTACTCGTCGTTCTCCTTCTCCTCGGGGTAGTAAGTGCCGCCTCGGATCACGCCAAAGTTCCCGGATCCTAGCAGCGGATGATGAAGAAGCGGGTCTTTCGCGGTGGCGGCCGCCGTTTGATAGCCACTGCGATCGCGTTGCAAGTAACCGAGGAATCTGTTCGGCCTGTATCTCTGCTGCTCCGCGAAAGAAAGTCGGTGATTCGCGAACAACTCGGCGAACGAGGGGAAGAAGTTTTGACTGTCAGTTTCCAAGCTCTTGTCCTCCTCCGGTGAGGACGCGTCCGGCTCGTCCGTTTCGCCCGTTTCTTTGGTATTTTCCGCTTGCTGGTCCTTCGACTTTCTCGGTTCCACGCGGCTACTAGTGTTGTACTTTGTTGCTTCTTCCGTCTTCTCCGTCACCTCGGACGGAGCTTGCTCGGTCGTGTCCGCTTCGTCTGTTTGCTCCTCTCGCTGCTGTTCCTTGCCGCTTTCGTCGGCCTCGGCCTCGGTCTCGGTCTCGGTCTCAGTCTCGGCACCGTCCGGCTCCATGTACATGTCCGAATCGTCGCTGTCCTCGTACTCTTCGCCCGTTTCGGAAGCGGACGCCACAGAGTCCTGAAACACGCAAACGAAATTTCCGAGTTAGGAGAAAACGATCGATCGATTTCATCGGGTCCGGGTGAACGCTTTTGTATCGCATTCGTCGTTGTTCGTTCGGAGGTATGCGAGGTATGACGTACTTTGGCGGAGCTCATTGACCGAACGTGTATAAACGGCGAGGACGCGTTCATCTATCCTCAAGCAGGACAACTCCGCCGCGTCGTCCTCGCCTTGACATTTAAGACATCTTCTTCGTGCCGACGACCGGCTGCAAAACTAGTTGGCTGGCACCGCGCGCGTATCTGCGTTGTCCGATACGACATTACGTAGGCATACACATACGCGTGCCTACGTACATTGTTGTATCCGCCGGAGGAACGTGCACGTGCGGACGCGAGATATGCTCACGCGTCCGTGCCGATGCAGACGCGTTGGTCGTTGAAACCGAGCGAACGAGTTGCGACACACCGGTGACACGCCTAGCATTGTTACCAATATGTCAGGTCAACTTACTCGCGTTCTAACTGTACTCGCTTACTTTGTATTCGTCGGATTTTTCCATCATCCCTCGGCTCGTTTCCACCGTCACGTTTTTCTCGCTCGATCTAACGACCAAATTTTTATTCGAACCGATCATCGAGCATCTTACGATTGTCATTTAACACGTTCCCGATTTTTGGTTACTTTATACCGCGTATTACGACCAACAGCTTTGCCTCTCAAGTATGTTTCAAGATATGTTTATCATAAGAAACTGTGATTATTGAGAAACGTGTCTAGAGTTTAAGATACGTTGCAGAACAAAGCAATAAATTTAATTTCAGGGCATTGCTTTAACAAACAATTTCTCAACGACGTCAAAATGAATTTTTTGATAAAAGATTTTGTTCCAAATATTTTTTTACTGTTATTGTTTATGTACCAATTTATATAACAATTGTTATATAATGTTTATGTAACAATTTATTATATAAATTATATAATACGACACTGCATCAAGTTGGCACGTTGATGTAGTTACTAATTTGTCGCAGCTGATTGTGAGCAAACGTGTCGAAATAATATCTCAATTCTAGTACGAACAAACATTTCCTCTCCCCTTGAAATTATCCCGTGTGTATCGTGTTATTTCAAACTAAATTTCATTCAAAACGAGTGCGTGTTTGCAGGCGTGCTTTTTTAAACTCTGAAATAGATTTTACTTAAATAACATTTGAAAATGAAGATTTATTTATCCGTCACGCGTAGAAGGTGGAACCGTATTTCCTCGGAGACGGCAAGCAACTACTCTTACACGTAGGGGCATAAATAAAGTCGCAAACCAAGTTTCAGATGGGCTGCGGATGTAGCAAGTTGTAAATCAATGAAGCGCAAAACATTTTCCGGCAAAAGAGACGTTAACGTATGCGCGCTGCTTTTTCCACGAGTTACCTACGAGGCGAATATTGCGTCAGTATTCGCGGACGACGAACACGCAACTTTTGCCCTCGTAAATGAAAGTGATAGACGAGCTGTTGTGTCGTGTGCGAAGAGGCGATCGCGATTATTCGTATAAACAGTCCTGATCGCGACGAGAAGAAAACGTCGCAGTAAATTACTCCGATACGATCTATCGGCCATTTTAATTAACGATTTTCATCGAAGAAACGAATCATTCTTTCGTTATTATCGCTATTATTCTACCTGTCGCATCAGAGTAGAGCTCGTGTCACGATGTGTTTCGTACTGTAAACTTCCATCGATTGCATAAATATTCGTGATCCAACGATCATCGTGATGAAAAATCGACGCGAGGGACGATCTCGCAACGAAAGCAAACGTTCTCCCGATGCTTTATCGGAGGAAAAACCGCGTAACAGAATTTCACGTATCCGCTGTCGGTTAGATGGCTGGATCGATGAACTGAAAAATTTTCCAAGAGAATTCGCAAGAAACTATTTGCCGTACAGACGTGAAACGTTTCTCGTTCTTTCCCCGATATTTATATAATGAAGCGACGGTGGAAAGGCATTGAATGAAGTAACACAGAGTGAAAGGATTGTTTGGTCGAAAGAGATCGAAATCACGACAAATCAGCCGTATTATAACGATCGCGAGGCACAGAACATTCCAGGTAGGGATGATGGATCGATGCATCGAGTGATCGCAAAATAAAGAAAAAGATGTTGTTATTACAGCACGGAAATTAATCACGTGACGCGACGCGACTCACCGATGATTATATTAAGTCAACGTTTCTGCACGCGGAATCCAATTATCCGCAACGTCCTCTCTTTCCCCCCCTGTGTAAATTATACGTGTATTAAGGGCAATCAGTTTACTGAGCTGTAGGCTATAGAATAGATCAGTGACGGCGAACCTTTTTGAGAAGTAGGTCAAATTTTGTTCATTATTTTTTTTAGTACTAGCTCGTGGGTCACTAAGTCAGTGGCGTCACTTGGAAAGGGGCAGGGTAGGATGGTTAAAAACTACTTTTTTTTTGGTTTTCACTTTTATAATCCTTTAAAAAGTTTACGTTTCCTTTTTGACAACTTTTACTTTTGCAAGTGAAGAGCGAAAAATAAACGTCGAAAAAATTGATATAAAGGGGGTGACATCGTGCTCAGTCACCCCTGCACTATACACTATATATATATATACTTTATTTCTTAATATTTTTTATTGTCTGTTTCTCTCTTTTATTATATAAAAAAACTAGCAAAGCTACTCATTCTGAGAATGGGATCTAGTGTGTTGTTCAGTGTTTATTACATCTGTTTAATCGTATGCGTTATATAAAATTTTTTGGACACAAGTAACTCGTATTAAAACTTGAAATATCCACATGTATACATAACCAAATCGTAAATCTTCCATAAAACACAATTATGCATTTATTTCTCACTTTTAAGCTCTAACCGAACACTTGTAATTTTCTGAACATTTTTTGAAAAGAGGGGTTCGAAAAATAATTAAAATTCTTTTGTATATATGATGACAAGTTTATAAAAATCAACGCGTGGGTCAGTGTCTGACCCGCAGGTCATAGGTTCGCCATCATTTGAATAGATGGTACACCGTACCACCGTACGCATAAATGCAATCGTATCGCAATGAAACGGTTGCAAGCTTCAGCGCGCAGGTGAAACTGACGCGAGAGAGAAAATGTAGGGGAAAATCCTGCAGCAAAGTTCGTTTCGACTCGACGCGGCGCTTTGACCACGATCTACGATCGTGGGATATCGACCTATGACGTTTCGGTCCGATTCCGGATCAAAATGATCGGCACGTTGCAATAATGATTGATCGAGTTGGAGCGAGGCTGGTCTTTTCGACTCTAGAAACCGAGCTGACGTTTCCCCTTATTCCTGTTTCTTGTCGACGCTCTGTTGCTCGCTCGACGATTCATTAAAATTCCATCCTTTGCTCTTTGATCGAAATAATCCAGCGAATATGGCATTCCTTGAAATCTAGATATTCCACGGAATTTTTATTGCAAAATGTACTACTAGGAAGAATAGCGAGACACGATCACGTTGCAACCTTTGAGGAATATTTATCAAAGTATTTGGAACTAATGGTTTTCTAATGGCAACAAGTTTCCAGCTTCGAAAATATATTTCTCACTCGATGCGAATATTTTTCACCGTCGTACGTACATACGTATGTACGATCAACGCGTCAAGTTTACCAGCGGCGAGCATCAGTTTCACTTTTGCTCAGACTTTGTTCGAAGGGGAGAGAACATTGCGAGACGATAATCTAAGCGCGTACTGCCACAGTTACATCAAGAGTTAATTCGTGCGTTTTTAATCGGCGTCATTATCTTCTTTCGTAACGAGAGAGCGACTTTAAATACACAGCAATGCACCAAAGAAGAAACGTGTTCACGACGTTCAAAACTCGATTCACTCGCGGCCGATCTACATAGTAGTAGATCCTACTCGCCCGAGCATAGGCAATTTTCCAATTGAAAAATACGTCTCGCGTAATATGACAGACTCATAAATCTTGCCATTTATATCGCGCGAAACGTCAATAAGGTAAGAATTTTTCACGCACCGTACGTCGGAATGCGTTTGACACGAAGCCATGGATCGCGTTGTTTTATCACGCGAATCAAGCTACGATAAAACAAAAATTTCTCGATCGACGTACAAAGTGCCCAAACTGATTGATCGCGTGTAATTTGTCAAAAGGAATAATTTCCTCTGTTGTTTTATTGGTCATTGATATATCAATACGATAAAAAATTGTGAAATTATAACGGAACACGAGTCACTTTTCGCGAAACCGTATTCTCAACAAATAACATTTCTCTGAAGTAAATCAAGTGATCGACTTTCTCCTCGTTTCGTTAAACAGACGAAAAACGCGTGTATTCTCTTTCTAATTTTTTCCTACCTCGTGTTCAACAGCGTCCGCAGGAACTGGCGCTCCATCTGAAACAAAGAACAAGTCCTTGTAAGATACAAAAACTGATTATACGATTTTCAGCCTCACTTCGTTCGGTCGGCTAAAAAAGTTTTCGTCGATTTTATTTACGTTCGATTATAAATCACGCTCCGTGTATTTCCTCGTTTCTCTCAAACTCACTTCCCACATTTTTTCCTTTCCAGTTGCAAAGTAATTAACACGTTCGCGACTGAAGGATTCCTGCGTTTTGTAAATGAATCCATCCGTGTCGTATAATATGTTGAGAGATCGTTTTGAAAATTTTATCCGAGCCTGACGAAACTGACGCGAAAAACACGACTATCGAATCAATTTGGCGCGAATGGAGAATGCAATTATCCGAAACGAAGACTCGGCATTATCGTTCAATCATGCGCAAATCAGTTGATTGACTCGCTAATAGGCACGATCACGAAATTACTCATCTAATAAGGGTTGTAATACCGGTCCGCCGGTTGATGAATGATCGTCCCCTTGCTGTTCAAGGTATGCCCATCGAAGCGTACCTTGAAATTTTCAATCAAGCAACAACGAAGCTGCCCGTGAATGATGAATGCGTCCGGTCCGTCAAACAATCCGTTATTATCGATATATTGTATAACATTCTGTACAATCTCCGCGTCTAAGCGTCTAAGCGCTGTCGATACCGAGGGAACTGTAAACGTTTCTCCTCTCTTCTCTATTTTCTTCCTTTTTTCTCCCTTATGGAACGCATTTCTACTTATTGAGACATTCATTTCTATTTAATGGTTAATGAGTCTTTTTAAAAATCGCTGTCTGTGTGCTACAAATAAAGTTCGGAAAGCACATTCTACGGCACTTTCTTCGTCCGACGAATAATAATAAATTGCCACGGATAAAACTTGGAACGGGTCGGGTTAGAAAGGATTAATTAACGTAGACTGTAGACAAGCGTGCAGCTACGACAGTTTTCTTTCATCGTTGCCAGGAGAGAAAGTCAATTACTACGATGACAAGCCGCAAACGTTTAGCGATGACGTAGTACGTCTCGGGAGATGCTCGTGGTACGTGTTCAAAGTTAAAACGCTCGAGCACAGTTGCTCCCTTGGCACCGCCTGTCAAGTATAGTTTGAGAGACAAGGCGCCTTGGATCACCGCGTACGTTTCCTACTTACTTGTCGCTCCGTTCTACATTTTCGCTCCGTTTCATTTCGATCGCGCGAGTGTCCTCGAGCAGGCTCGCTCACCCTCCAGCTTCAGCCGGACTTTGAAACTTTCAGACAAACTATGTTCCTACTAAAAGTCGCTCCTAATAAACTCCTAATTGATCGAATCGGTTGCATAAGCGAAGAAAGCAACGCGACGAAGGACGCGTTAGTCCACCTTTTACTCGTCGTTATTATATATATATATATATATTTATTATTATAATATAATATATTATTATATATGATATTATGTATAATCATATATGCATAACTCTGTCACGAGTTTTAAAATTCGAAAGAAAATTCCTCTTGTTAATCGCGCAATATCTCTCGTTGAAGGAAAGTTAACGGGTAAAAAGATTAATAGATCACTACATTTAGAAACGAGACACAGGGTCTAACGCGATCCTTGTTACTAATTAATTACGCGTAATTGGCTTTCAGCGTTTTTATCCGGATAAGTCATCATCCGTATTAGCCGAGCAGATATCATTAGATTATTCTGAAAATGATTTCTCAAATAAACTTGTTAAATCACGCGGACCGTTGGCAGTATTTCACCACAGCAATTACAGTCACCGCAACGTAACGCGGCGCTGGCCGGTAATTTGTTGCACCGATTCTGTGAAATTCTCGTAATTTATTGCCGTTGTGCGTATCATTGATCGCAACGAAGGATGTATCCCCGCATTTAGAATGGAACCCACGTACCCCAAGTGGAATCTTCATACGTACCTAATGTCGTGTCGTCAAATGTCGCGCTTGTGGCCAAATACACGCAAATTAGAAATTCACGCAGGCACCGTTTGCAAAGTAGTTTTTTTTTTTTTATAAAATTGGCCGCGGGTGCGCTCATCCACGGTTGAGAATTGAGAAGAATTATTTTTTCTCATTTTCCATCTCCAAGTCTAAATATATCGTACTCTGAAAGGAGTTTTGGACATTTTCAGCTGGGAAAGAAATTACATAAGGGAATTGTTACAAGACGAGGGATTGTTCTACAGCAACGGGTAGGTATGGGAAATGCATAAGGAAGGAAAGTTACAATCGCTACAAATTAATTATATTCGCTCGCTCTCAACCGAAACACGTAGAACACATACCACCGTAATATTATCGTTTACTACAGATTGATAGCCATTTGAGAAATGCCATTTTCTCAAAGTCTGAAATTGGCGTTAGCGTCTGAGCCAACTTTCGATCTTCCAACTTAACCGAGTTAAACGCGAGATTTATTCCAGCAGAAGGCAAAGTTTCACTCGCACGATTAAACGACCGAACCGACCGGTACATTCTATAATACACCGATGGTAGTTTACGTTACGCGATGACACAGATACCGATCTTTTCAACGCATCAACGTGCACCTCCACGCTTTCTAAAGCGAACCGATGCCAGCAACATCTTCGCGAGGGAACAATCAACAAGGAGATGTCGAAAGATACGTAATACCCGCGCACTGTATTCTTGGGTAATAATGTATGCCTGACGCGACATCGCTTTGCTATACATAGAGCGTGCGTTGTACATACGTACATACATTCCACCTCCATACGCGGTCGCGACAGTAGCAACAGTTATCGGAGGCAGCTAATCTGCCTCTCACACCACCTCCTCGTCCAACGATTCTTTCTGAAATCAACAATGACGAGGAGGACGATGCCGACGTATGTATTATACAGGGTGTTTCGCAACTTGTGGGAACCCACTTCGAGAGCTGATTGTACGCCTAAAAATAATGAAAAAACATCGTCTACAAATATATGTCCTGTCTGTCTTCGTTTATGAGATATAATGAATTTTCTGTTTTAATTACTTTTACAAAAGATGCTCGAAATGGCCAGCGTCCTGTCATTCATCTGGTTACTCTCTCTATCGTTCCTGGTGTTTCTCGAATTTTTCGGAAGCCTTGCTCTATTCTACTTCGTAGTATTTCAGCATTTTCAGTCCATGTTGCGTATACAATAGATTTTAAGTGTCTCCACAAGTAAAAATCTAATGGATTCAAATCCGGAGAACGAGCAGGCCATGCAATAGGACTTCCACGACCAATCCATTTATTTGCAAAGTGTTGATTTAAAAATTGCCTAGCCACTCGGCTAAAATGCGGCGGAGTTCCATCATGCATAAACCGTATACGAAGTCTAATATCGATTGGAACTTCCTCTAATATTTGTAAATGAGTGCTCAAAAAATCAACGTACTTTGTACCTGTTGGTTTCCCATTAAGGGAAAAAGGTCCAATTAAAAATTTATCAATTATTCCTGCCCATACGTTTAAACTAAACTGGTGTTGATGTTTTGAATGCACAATAACATGTGGATTTTCCTCGTCCCAATTATGATTATTATGAAAATTGAATGTACCATCCCTGGTAAAACTAGCTTACTAGAGTTTGCTCTGTATATAAAATTCATTGTATTCGTCACAAAGATAGGACATATATTTATATGACGTTTTTCCATTATTTTTAGGCGTACAATCAGCTCCCGAAGTGGGTCCCACAAGTTACGAAACACACTGTATATATGCTCGGCTTGCTCGGCCGCTCGCGCTTTCAAGCAATGGCTGTTCGCGCCATTGTTTCAACCAACAACCGTTTGTTCAGATGACGTTTTATTATTGTCTCCAGCTATCACGATGGAAAAAAAACGTCGCGATCGTGTGCTCGTAATAACTTAATAAGACGGGCTCTTTCCGTCCTGAAAACTCGCGGGTTCTTTGTCTCGTGTGTTCTCACAATCGCGGCAGATCAAACTATATAGTTTTCCTGTCTCGCGTGAAAATATGAAAATACCGTAGTATCCTTAGCCGTACGCAGACGAGTAAAATTGAATCGATTTTAACACCAAATGACCAATTTCAAAATTTAATTTAAAATTGTTACTTCTTTCGTTCATTTTTTAACTTCATGAAAATTCTTATATCATCTGATTAATCAATTCTCTTTTTCCTCCTTTTTTTATTGAGAATAATTTCTCGTCTGACTCGTCGACCGCGACCGGTCAACAATTTACATCATTTTATAAAGTTCTCTGCTTCGTACCTTCGTTCTGAACTCAACCAAGATCCAAACAGCTGTGAATGCACCACTGGCGATAAAATTTCGAAAAAGAAGAATGACGTTAGTTGGAACTATTCGGAGCTCAGAAGAGAATTATCAAAACTTGCAAAAGCAAGAAAAAATGATATGGCATATTTCTTACTATAGAAGTTTATAAATCAAATGATTGTATTCTGACAACTTACAAGAGCAACGTTATAATACTATGTTGGAAGCATGAATATACGAAAATTAGGAACATAAAAGGAATGTTTGAAATAGTAATAACGTATCACAATAAGATAAATTACGCGTCAACAGATAACAGATAAAAGATAAATTGAAAATCTATATTTCTTTCGGAAAAGCAACGTTTATTTGTGTAATCGTTGTACCGGTTACGGTAAAAATACGTATTGTAAAATGGCAGTATGGTTAGCGTTAACATTACAACTACCAAAGTGGTCAAAATGATCAATCGATAATTTTCGTTTAGACATTTCACAGATATGAAACAGTGTATTTTTAGAGACTTAAATGATTCTTCGTAAAATATACAAATAAAAACTTGTGTACCCTATTTATTACCCAAGTATTATAAAGATTTTCTCTATTTCTCTGACTCGTAATATCTCCAATGGAAATTTTATGCGTTGGTAGTTGTAGCGTTAATTGCTCGTGTATTTCTTCTCGTGAATTCGACGAATTTCGCTCGTTTCGCGATTAAAACAAAGTTTCTCCATTTTCGGTCGATCGTACATCGTCGAATCTATGTCGCAGTCGCAGCGAAACGCGCACGCACGTGTGTGTGTGTGTGTGCGTGTGCGTGTACACGTTTATATAGAAACGTAGTACGAATTGGTTTGATGGACGAGCAATCAAAGTCGACAGAAAAGAATTGCACGCTTACCCGCGGTGCAGATCGAAGAGACAGCATACCGTTCGCCGTTTCTAGATAACCGTGGCTGCTTTGAAATTGTAATACGCACGCGAACGACATAATCAAATCGCAAATCAGACCGGATTCTTATGACCGCGCGGCGCGCACCGTGCACACCGACAAGGAAGTGATTACCATCGTTCGAAATACGAATCTCTCTCTCTCTCTCTCTCTCTCTCTCTCTCTCGTTTCTTTTTTCGCCCTGGGTTGCAATGGGAAAGGACTCGGGATATTACGTACCCAGCTGCAAAACCAGAGGAAAATTTGTATCCGAACGATTGGAATCGTTCGTGGATCGGGGCGCTTCCTACTTTCAGTTCATTTTCGAAAAGAAAGAAAAAGAAAAAGAAGAAAGAAAGAAAAAAAAATCGTTAAAACCCGGCGCGGCGCTGCGTTCCCGTATTTGCCGCCTGTTGACCGCCTAACGAGACGTTTCAGAGACCTTCCTGAGTGATATCTCGGCAATATTTTACCGGGCTCTGGCGAGCGGCGAACATAGTTGCCCGCTTGAAAATTACCAGCACGACATCCACGTCGCGGGATTAATTAATTTAATACATCTACTTGCAGTTTAACTGCAAGTATCAAGCAGAAGGCTACTTTTCGCCCCGACATCCGGGAGACGAGGTTACGTTCTGATAAATTAACTCAAATTCATTGCACATTTCGCGGACAACCGTCCCTACACGGGCTCGAGCAGTTCTCGATCGTAAACTTCTCTCGAAACTTGCTTTCCATCCGCTCACCCTCCATCTGTTTATAGCTGATAATAATTGGCAATCAACCGACGATAGGCATCTTTCGATCCCGATCGCAAACGCGTTCGTTCGATAAAACCGGATTATCCGTAGCGACGAACCGCACGTACACAAATACGTGGAAATATCGCGTCGTTCGAGCTTCTAAAGTCAAATGAAAAGTTTCTCCGTTTGTGGTTTTTCCGTGATCGAGAGAGTCGAGAGCCTATTCTGTACAAAGTGAAACGAAACTGTGAATTACGTACGGATTATTCGGAGATTATTCGACAAATCCGAAGAAGTTGTGTGCGTATACGACGCAAAAATTGACGCCCGCCGTAAGAAATAGAAAACACGATTTATTATATTCTCGCGGTGTGGTCTCGAGATCGACTGGCAGTAATAATCGCGTTCTTATAACCGCCTTAGGAAATCCGATTACGATTCTCTGCGCTAAAACGCACGCTTTGACGATACGCGTGTAAGCGTTTCGCAGAGTGAGAAATACTGATTGCGCTGCATTGAATGCGGTGCCACGAAGAACGATCGAACGCGCAACAAAGGAATTGCCACGTACGCGCTGCTCCCATCAATAATCATTAACGAGGCAAGCGCTGCTTTATCGGGCCTGTGTTATCCGCGATTTCGAAACTGAGTTTCACCGTGAACACAGTGCCGTCTCCGAGAGTGAAGACGAATCCAACGTCAGGTTGGTTTCCAGAAACCAACACATCGCCGGTGTTTGTTCACGAAACCACCTCGTTAATTCAAATTATCGTGTGATCACGGAGCATCGTGCGCTTTCAATCTCCAATAGACGTCACCAGCGCCAGAGACGCGGATAATTGAAAGTACGCGGAAATATAGGTGTAAGAGGCACTTATTCCCCAAAATCTGAGTGCAGCACCGTATTCGCTTCAACTCGACGAGATTTCACGAATCTACGCCTAAATAAATAGCCAGAGATCTTATCGCGAATATTTTTACTGCGATTACGTTATCGAAATTACCGAAGTGACTCTGATAACCCTTTTGCTGCTAAAGAAGCTTTAAAGATTTTCTTTCGAGGTGCTGTTGGCGCTTACTTCAGTCGGCGCCTATAAGCGCGCACTTCACGTTGCTCGAATCAAACTAAAGGCGCCTACATTTAATAAAATTAAAAATGTACAATTCAATAAAATTGAATCGCAATTACATTGCAAATTAAGTCAAACTAAAGGCGTCGACATTTAATAGAGTAAAATTGATGAAATTAAACATGTAAAATTTAATAAAATTAGAGAGAGACGGGGAGACAGAAAGAAAGATACATTGATGCGCAGCATTAAAAGGCAGTGCACGGCATCATGGGAATCGGTTGGCACGGAACGTGGGAGTTTGCATGGGCCACACCTAGCCGATCGAAGAATCGTACTGAAGAGGACGTTCGTTTCGCGAAGAGGCTCGAGGGGCAGCAAGGCGATCGAGAGAGAGAGAGAGAGACGAAGAAGGAGCGCTCTCGTCGCTCGAAAATACTTCTCGTTCCACAAGAGTGAAAGCATCCGGCTGGGCCGCAGCAGCATCTCGGATCTCGGATCTCGGATCACGAGTCACGAATCTCGACGTGGCACCTCCCGGCCACGTATCGTCAGCGCGCTATTACCGCGAGAGGCAGCGATCGTCTCCTTCTCGGCGATCGTGACGACTTAAACTTTCGTTTAATTTATCACGGCGTGCGCGGGAGTCCAATGAAGAACTTTCTCTCCGCGGGAAAAATCCAGCCGATCGTACCTCGCCTCTTTCACTCTCCGCTGCGGCGTCTTCTCTCCGTATCTTTCTGTTGCTTTCATCCGGAAATAGCCGCGATACCGAATAGCCGTTTCTACACAACGTTATTAACGATGCTCGCGCGAGCGGAAAGTCCAACGTGCGCGGTGTCTAGTGACGTAAAGTCTTACGAGCCTTGCAAATGGCAAGGATACATACGTGTCGACGATCCGCGATTCGATCGATTGTTTCACAAATTGTTTCGCAGCGATTGGGCGATCCTAATTGGCTACACGTCAGAACGTATTCCATACTTGGCAAACTGATTTCTCATACGAATACTTATTTCTCTCGAACACCCCATTTACTTAAACACTTATAAACTTGTGCCGCCATTATCGAAACTGCAAGGTCTGCATTTATTCCGGATACTTTCCTTCATTCGCAGGAAGAAAAAAGTCAAGCGAAGCACAAATGTGCGCAATTCACGTATAATTTGCTCGATTGATATAGGTGTACCGATGCAAATTCGCCGCGAGCAAAGTGATTTATATAATGCTACTCGCCGTGAAATTCTCGATTGCTCTTCGGTACGGTGGAACTTCACCCTCCAGATATTGTTTTGTTCTTCGCGCAGCGATTTACGATAACCAACCGTGAATATGTTCTACACATTGACACGAATGAGACAACCATTGGTCGGAAGCAAGGAGCATTCTCGATCTCCTAATAGTCAGGTATTTTCGATAGCTTGATAGATTTCAAACACGGTGTTACAGAAATGATTGTTCCTTCCTGTTTTTAATTACTCGTGCTCGTACGTATCGCGAAATAACAAAAGTTACGTTCGTAACATTACAATCGTGCGTCCGCAATGAAAAAAATAAGAGGTATGCTTGTATGCGTCACAGTTTCTGATTATCTTTCCGCAACTTTCACGCTGCATTCAAATTTGAAATCTGATAAATCGAGCAGATTACACGATGCTTCGTGCCCTCGTAATTCTTCAAGCACGAGGAATAACATCGCCTGTTATCTACCATCAGATGCACCCGACTTCCGTGTCCTTTGCACGGAGAGAAGAGATCACGATCGATACACGTTGCAGTTGGATCGAAACGACTCGCGGTTGCAAGAAGGGCTCGCGATCGAGATCTGCCGGTTTCGCGAGTTCACTCTCGCGAATAAATAAATCGAACGCTGAATTGCGGAAGCGACTTGTCCCATGTAAGAAAACTTTCATCTCAGACTTTACACCTAATGTACTTCAAACTTTTCAATTAACACTTCCGCCGCTTGCAAATGTTGCGAACGCTTTTATCTATCCTAATGTGTAATACACAGGGGCGTAGAATAGTACATTTACTTGTACGAACATTGTTGTTTGTCGTTTCACTCCAATATTGAAAAATTCATCTTTTAAAACAATTCTTTCGGTTCTGGGAGTTCTATACTCTATTCTATAGCTTCTATATTTCATTTGAAATTCGTAACAAACACGTTATTGTCCATTCGTAAGATACGTAGCTAGTCTAGTATCGTTCGTAAAGGAATCGATATTAAATCGATATTAAATATATATATATATATATATATATAAACTAATTAGTCATACTAAAAGACATTTATTCGTTTATTACTTCGCAGAGTTAAATCGAATATTTAAATCTTCTAAAATTATTGACGCCGATTAGATTGAAATATCTTTGAATACTAATCAAGTTGGAAAACACGTTTCTCGCGCACACGTACATACACACGTGTATTTTAATAGTCGTATAAAGTACTCGTCGCGTTGCCTCTACGCTTCATTCAACGACTGTTTCGAATATGAGACTCACAGAGAACAAGGATCAATTGCAAGATGAAAGTAACGTGAATTCGATCGTATTCGGTGATGTTTCGCTTGCTCTCTCTGTCGTTGAGGGAGACATTGACCTTGGCAATGTACTTTCAGTATTCCACTTTCACTACCAAAAATACAGATCTGTTTAATAAATCATTAACAAACGTTTCACACTTGTAACTTGTGAAATTGTAACCTCTGGTAACATTACAACACGTATATTCCTGATCTTTTTTAATAAAAAAACAATTTAATAATTACTACGTAAATTGAAAACCATTTTTTTCCTTCAAGCACATTAACGGGGACAATTTACGACAATTTGCAGAATGTTGACGATGAGTCGCAAAGATTAGTTTAAGCCGAGCAGTCGAGCACGGAAACGCAAGGCTCTTTTGCAAGGAATCCGACGACACTTTCTCCTTAATTAAGGAGCAGGTAACTCGTCGCGCGAGCTATTAATCGCGCTCTGACTTTTTACTGCCGAACATAAACATCAAGCAACACCTTATCAAACGAAATATCTGACTGCGTTTGTCATCGATTTTAATAACAATCTTTCGCGACGTTAAATGCCCACGTTCGTTCGTTCGTTCGTTCGTTATAGCTTTAATTAGACATTAGATAATTGGAGCAGATCCAAATGTAATTAATTTTACCAATCGTGATGTAAGCAACGAAAGCGTCGAGTACGCTACCTCGAATGAGGATCTCGCGAATTAATCACAGACATCAGTTTCAATTTTTGACATCGTCGTTGCACGCAAAATCAGCTTTGCAAATTATTTGATCGACACTTCTCTTCGAAAGATTTTTAACGTTCTCGAAGAAATGGAATTAAAAAGCAAATACGAGGTCGTTCAGCCGAGGGAAAACACACAGATTTCCGATTGTAAAAGTGAAAACGCTTTCGTTCCTTTGCCGGAGATGCGAGGATTGGTTAGAGGTTATTAGCGTTAAATTTATTCTCGAAGGATGGATTTCAAAAGAGCTAGTTAGACTACCGCAATTTATCACCGAACCGAGATTGACGCTCATAAAGATCGACTCGATCGACAAGGCACCGCCGCCAGTACGTAAGTAGGTACATACGTACGATCGGTATAATTTTCTCCGAGAACAGTAGAATCTTACAAGAGTCATGATGTTCGTGTGACTTTCTCTCGTGGCCGTAAGGCGTCCGACTTCCTGGTAACGGAGGACCGAGTTATGACAGACCGTGATCGAGAGTACGATCACGAAGATTCTCAATCTTCGAAATAATTTTTCTTTCGAAAGCACTGCACGGAATTTCAACTCCAAATTATCGCGATCAACCCATCGTTGCAGGCGATTTCAAACGATCGTCTATTACCACGAAAACTCGATGAATGCACAAGGACTTTGACGGATTTAACAGTGTTTCAAAAAATGAAAAAATTGTTTCATCCGGTTGATAGATTTAATTTTGTTTGAAAAAAAAGAAAAAAAAGAATGGAAAATGAAACGCAGCATCCTCGTTACCATTTTTCTTTCTGCACGATATCTGGAACACTTTGATCATCCGTGCAAGGACGTTTCGATCATTAACATTCTATGGCAATCACTCTGGCATATTTACTTTTCTCACGACAGCTTCATCGCGTACGTTGAAACTGCACGCGGAGAGGTCTAATTGCAAGTTGGTAGAACAGGTTGATGAGGCGATAAATCTTAGTCAAAGGTACGCTTGTACTTGCATTTTGATAAAATCTTGTCATTTTGTAAGAACTTCAGGGTGCAACTTTCAGGTAGCAAAGAACGACAGCGGTAATTGATCATCTCGGTAATTGATTATTGACACGTTACGTTTCTTGCGTGCCGAATACATTTCCATATCGACGCGAAATGTGCAAACGTGGGCTAACATCGCCTTATTTATCAGTCGTGATACTGGCTGTTTCGATTCCTTCGACTGATTTATAACGCGCGTCCGGTTGTCCCTGTTTTACAAGACAGCAGCCGATGAAAGAAGTCAAAGAAGTCAATCTCGTTCGCAGACACAATTGTAGCTGGCGAGACTTCTTTCCAATCGGCAGCCACGCACTCCGGGTGTCCAATCTTTGTCGAAGCGAACGTTTCCCATTAATGCAACGCACGCGTTTAACGGTAGCGAAACGATTTAGTTATTTGTCATGCCTGCCGGCTTTATTGTAACAACTTGTACCCGGTTCGTTGGCTCGAGCGTTGAAGCTGACAACAACCGGAGGGCGAGACACACTGGTTTCCCGATTAGAAGTTCAATGGTCACCATTTACACGTACTATTGTACGAACATAGGTTCGTATGTACATAGATTTACGCCTACGTTAGATAGATACACGGGTGACGCTAGACGGGAGATTCGCGTGCTCTGATTCTTTGGGCAACTAGCAACCAATCCAACGCGACAGAAAGCAATCACTGACCGATAGTCACACATTTTCTTTATTACATCAAGTGCCATGTACACTTGTAAATGTCAGTCGACCGACCTTGCTGTGCCTCGCGAGTATGGTCGGGAAAAAACGTGAATGGCTATCGCGAAGCAACGGCAAACAACGCGAGACGAACGATCAGTCACTCGTCCAGAAACTTCAGCAAAATGAAAAACTGGCGCGCGCGTGAATGTAAAGTAAAGGGTAAATGCAACATTGCGTGCCGAGGCAGAAGTGATCCAATAAAAAATCAGCGAGCATCGCTTGATCGAAAAACAAGCATAAACCTACCGCGTATTAATATTAGGACCTAGTTACTCACAAGTAACTACTCGTTTTTTGATATTTTATTTAAGAATTAATCTATAATATAATTTAACAATAAGCACAGTAAATGTCAATGTAATATTTAACTAGAATAATACAGGTTACGTTAAAAGCGAGTTAAATTATTGTCATTAGATGGCAATGCTTATTAAATATAAAGAAAACGACATTACTTATGGGTACTACAGTATTAACAGTAGCTGTATGGGCGTGTGATGGTATTTTGAATCTCTTGGGTGAAAAATCACTGAAATATCGGGATAAAAAAGAAAGTAGGTAGTTTAATTTAAAAAATTAAAGTCACAATCCCGAAACGAAGAATGCTGCAGGTACAATGAAAGAATACTTTCACAATTTGTAAAATTGCTGTTTCTCTATGTTATAAATTTGTATTCTCTGTGTAATAAATAATAAAAATTTCCCTCGTTATAAATCTTTCGGTAATCTTCCTTGCGAGAAACTTGGCATTTCGTTAAAAAGTTCGATCGTGCGTAATCACCGAAAAGATACACGACACGCAGCGCACGTGTCAACAAGTGGGTGAAGTTGACAGGCAACGTTGTTCGTTTGAAGTTGAATGATCGGCGTGGGTGTAATATAGTGGTATCGTAGCTACTTGATTAGGTGGGCGCCAAGGAATGCACCAATGCGTAAGAGTGCGCGAGTGTTTCTACGGATTCTTGCTGCAGGACAATACATACGCGCGATATGCGTGCCAAGGCTCACGAGTCTCGAAGAATCACGCGTGATTCTTACGATCACGTGACGATTCCGCTGACTGATCATCGTTTCGAATCGTTCGTGTTCAACCTCGCAAGTTGTCGCTTGTTAAACACTCGTGTTCGAAGCTACGACTAGTTTACGAGAGTGTAGTTCTCGCGTCACAGTGCTATCTACGCTTGACCATCTGCACTTTGACGAAACGAATGACAATAATTTTCACGATTTTCTCATTGGCTGGTTGACACCGCGACTCCTCGTGCAATTTAGTGTTTTTAACCGAGTTAATAATTCAGTCTCAGAGATACGAATCTCTCGGTATACATGAGTACGGCGAGAGAAGTCTTTCCCGGATGTGATCTTTTACCTACTGGTTTATTTATCGTTCGGTGAAACGCACGTTGTACCACCAAGGACGCAATTCCGGGTACAAATTGCAAATCACGAGTCGCCGGTCGGTATTCAAACCTTGTTAATATCGATGGACTTTCTCGCGATCGACGAAATTTGTTGGTTGGGACATCGATCACTCTGCCATCGGGAACAAAGCGGTTTTCCCTCCGCTTCGATGATTTTGGCATGCTTTTGAAGTTCCAAATTCGCGTTCGCGATTGTAAGCCTCGCTGCACGATATATATGCAAATTTGCAGGAAACCGGTCGCAATTTACAACGCGCCAGACTCGTCATTATTTAAGGAACATTGCAACAACAAAGGCATCTGTCAGCATCGCCGTTTCGTTCCTTATTTCCATGACGAAACAATTTTTCACTTTTTGCACGTTCGATGAATTGCACGCGTTTCATTGATAAAGAAACTCGTTCCTTTTCAATCGTGTTTAAATGAGATTTTAAAATCAAATCGAAAGAACTGGCTGTTGTATCTGATTGTGACTTGTATGCAAAAAAAAAAAAAAAAACAGAATTTTATTCGCATCGAATAACTGTATATACGATCGACCAATAATATCGCAGTTTATTTTCAATCGTTTCCAATGTTCTTAAAAATAAGCAAATGGCAAAGCCAACGGTACAATGAAATGAATTACTGATAAATAGAAAGTAAACAGTGTACAGGTGAACAATTTATACTCATTTGATAGTAACCAATCAATGACACGTGCAGCTCGTTCTTCAAACCTCGTATTTCACAATTACGGTGCTTTCAGCTTTGCGCTTTCAAAGAGTAATTATATAAAATAAGAATTATTTATAAAAATTACTCAATTCATTGATAAAGGATACACGCTTATCAGTTCCTACGTCGAACTGATAATTGAAAGACATAAATGTATCGATGTGAGGCCATCATAGCACAGTTACGGATATTTTATTAGTTATTAGTTATGAGTATGTAAATTGCAAGCATAAGGAAGAACATCGGAGAAACCGAAAACAGGTTAAAAAGAGCATGATTTACAGTATCGTTCAACTTACATAACTAATTTCCCTTTTATCGAATGATCATTACATTAAAATGCGATTTATGAAACGCGCATCCTGGCTCGCGCGCATCGTTTGTCGATTTAATCGATTAGTAGCAAAGTCGGGCGAGAATAAGCTAATTTCCCTTGCGCAACTTAATTGGATGATAGGCCAGCAACGCGAGCTCGCGGTGTTCTCGTTTCCTCTTTATCTTTTCATCGCGCAGCTTGTTTCGAACAGCGCGCGCCGCGCAAATTAAATACGCTTTCACAGCGTGCGCGCGCGGCGTGAGCTTTCCGCGTGAAGTAGAAAGTCTGTAATCGTTCGAAACAATCGCGAAGAAAATCAGATTGCGCGCCGTCGGACGTCGGACGGATATGACGAACGAGCTGCCGAAATTAACTGCAAAGTAAGTACAGCCGATCGATCTTGGCAAACAATTTCGAATCGGATCGCAGTTGCTGAAAAGATTTTCACTTGCTACAAGCATCTGCGTCGCATATGTTTCACGAATAATAAGGACAAGATCGCGCAATTTCTGCGTTCAAAACGATTGCGTTTGAGTATATCGGCTATCGGATACCAGGCAAACAGCTATTTTCCCATTAATCAATTTCAACGGCTGTGCAATGTTTATAATACATATCTTACCCATGATTTCCAGCTGTCTAGGAAATATAGCGTATAAAAGAGAGACGATCGTTAATATCAATGATTACGTTCCATTATCCCGCGAAATATGCTGCCGAAAATAATCTTGGCAGCATATTTTCACATTTACTCTCGATAGAGTTATAAATTGATCACAATTTTAATATATAAAATTAAGCGATAACGTTAAACGCTATGTATTTAAGATAAGATTGCCGCCAAGTTGCGAGTACGAAGCGATCTGAGGTAACCGAGTTATCGAGCAAGCGTTTCAAATTTATTCAACTACCGCCTATTTATTTAATTTCCCCGGTATAAAGCTGAAGCTGAAAGATTGTCGTAACGCGCGACAGCAGTCATCGATACTCGAGAAACGTTGTACACCATCGAGAACCTTGGACGGTTTTGTTTTAACCGTCAAAAGAAACAAACAAACAAGAAAGTTTCGGTAAAAAGACGAAAGCTATATTTCGACGTACACGCGAACGAGAGGAGAGCAGGAAGGGGAGAAAAATGCAAAGGTGAAAGCGGACGAAAAATGATCTGATTATCCTGTGAAAGAGACCGATCGTGGTGAACACTTTCCTTTGCCATCGTTGCACGAGTGTGCGTATCCACGTGCAACACGCGCGTCTCGTTCGCCAATTACATACGTTGGCAACGTGAAAGAGCCTTTCTTCCAACGGGGAGGGGAGAGGGGGAGGGGAGAGGGGAGCAGCAAATAATGAAACCGATTTTAATCAGTCCTTATTAGCACATCTTTCCGGGTCTCCTTAATTCCCAACTCCCGACTTCGGTTCGATCGTTTTCGAAGATATATCCGTCACCTATGAACCGTGAATTTTCCTCGTTCCGCCTTATTGTCTATCCATTTTTAATACCCACGCATTTCCTGTTTTCTCAAACTATGATTATCTACCGTCTGCCACCACGGTACGTTGTAATAAATCCACGCTAAATCCGCGAAACTATTTCAACGCTTCCGTGTACGAGTTGTACGTTTCGCTTAGATTTGATTACCAGCGTGTAACAACAATGTAATAGTTCCACTGCGTACCGATGAAATTTTCCAAAAGTTTTCCACGTCGGTAGTTTGTACGGGCGGGAGAGAGCGGAGAAGATGGCAGAGAGATGAGCAACTTTCACGAGGAACGAGCTAACGTCGGTGCGGGACGTGAGAAATTCTCGAGGGTCCACGACCTGGACGAGTTGTCCGTGCATCTTTCATGGCCAAGGTGGTCGATCGATTCTCTTTGGCCACGGAGCGAGCCGCGTGCTCGTTTATGACAGCGATAAAATATCCGAGTCACTTTTCACGCGAGTCGATAAGTTCGGTAAAACTAAACGTGGGTGACGGCAATCGAGCGAGTCTCGATGCGCCGAAACCGCCTCGTTCAGAATCTCGAGGAATGAAAGCGGCAAAATACTTCCCCATTGACGGGACATTCCTACGCCGTTTTCGCCAAGATTCCTACCGATCGTTCGTCAACAACTTTCTTGAAATCGCTCCGCACGTTTCAGTACCGCGAAAACCAAAAAAGTTTCGCTAAAGCGATAATTACAGCGAACGAAGAATAAACGGTGGTTTCGATCGAGGGAAAAGGAGGGAAAAGAAACTAGCGAAAACATTTGCGACTAGTTTAAACTTGTCCCCCCAGTAGTTACCTAGTTCTGGATCATAGCCGTTTCACGCTTTCATCGATCTTGGCACTGACATCGCGCCACCAGTGTCAAACGACTCTACCCAACATTCTTCTATCGACCAATCAACTTTAACCGAATCCCGAGTAAGAAGGGAAAAGAACAGAAGGAAGGAAAAAATATTCAAGTTGGCGTCCAGAGGCTCAGAGAAAGTGAGATCGGTTCGAGTTGGTGGTTCTCTCGGTGGTGCTGATTCAAGCGATCCGTGACTATCGTGGTAATCGAAGAACCGATGCCACTGCATGTACATACGTACACGCGTACGCACGCGTGTAGATCGACACGGATTTATCATCGGTCGTTTCGTCGTTTCTCGACTAGTATCCGCGATGATCTACGATCAACCAGCGATGGTTGATACGCGCGCTCGTATATGAATATTCATCGCTCATTCCGCCGGATAAATTGCGACGCGCGCTGATCGCCCACAGTCGCAAACCTGTTAATTGCCGACCAATGACTTTGAATATTGATACGCGTCGCCGCTTCATGCCGGCGGAATTATTTCACCTATGATTGGAACGTATGTAGATACGTTTGCTGCTGCTGCTGCTGCTGCTGCTGCCGCTGTTGTCACGTTGTTTTCGAAAATCCTTCATCGGTTTTGCCGATCGTTGTACACGATTGAAACAAAATACGACAATTTGCTATAGAGACATATTTCTCGCTGTTTCATACCGATGTCCGAGCACTCTAAATTCTTCGGAAGACGTATCATTACCGGCTTTCTTTTTCTTTTTTTGAAATCGCGGAAAAACGTTTCCACGCGTGCGAGGTGCATTCCTCGCGAGAAATGGACAGGAATTGCAACAGGAATTGAAATTTTCCATCGCGTCCGACTTCCCGCGCCACTTTCTCTTACGACAATAGAACCTTTAGGTTTTTTATACCCTCGTAATTTCCGAGATCGATCGCGTTTATGTATTTCGCCACGATCTCTCTCTCTCTCTCTCTCTCTCTCTTTCTGTCCGAGTAAAATGTTTCTTTCTTCCCGTCGATTTCCGGAGCGAAGCTTTTATTAATTCCTTCGCGAGTGTGTATCTAGAAATCACTTTCGACTGGCCAAGGAACTTTTCCAACGAAGATTTCTTCCTTTCCCCATTGACGTGTCTCCCCCCGAGCTGCGAAACTGATACTCGGCATACCGACCGTTACAAATCACGTGTCCTTACGCAGCAACTAGCTGCACGACTCCTTCCCGTTTCAGCTGGACGTTTCGACTGCACGGACGAGTATACGCGGATGTCGTAGACTCTGCTGCCGCGGCAGAGAAAGGACGCGTCAGCTTCTCTCTGTCACTTGCCTTACTTGTTTCTACAGGAAGACTCGATGAGCTCCAAAGCGATTGATCACTCCGCGGAAACGCCACTGATCAAACTGACGTGAAAATTACTCGACAATCATCTTTCTAAACGTGCTTACTCGCGTTCTACTTTCCCTTTAAAAATTGAGCCGGCGGAATGTCGATTTAACCATTTTCGGCAATATTTACGTTCAAGATTTTCGAGAGTTCGATTAAACTATACCGGCCATGAGATGAATGGATTACTCTGTAAACCATAAATGTTCAACTTTTTACAGGTCTTTTGGACCTCGTTGGCCAACAGAAATTTGGGCCGAGGAAAAATACGAAAATTTTTAACGAGAACACTGAGCCTGTTTTTTACCATTTTAAATACCAGTTCATCAATGGTTTGATACAGGCAATGACAATGGCAATACGAAGAGACGGTTATTCTCGAGATGCTCGTCTAAACTTTTGGTTCTTATTTTCTTGCGTGCTTCGTTTGGCGAGAAAAATCGGCTCGCAAAAACAAGTACTTCCCAAAAGGGACATCACGAATACTTTTCTCTAGGCAAGTACAGTTTATAAAAGTCTAATGAAGACACTTGGATAAATCGATACATTCGATTTGCATGAACTGAAAATGGAGCAGAAAATATGCCAATCGTCTATAATAAAAACTTTCGTTGGCTCTTGGAAATCATTCGTAATTACTCATTCACTCCAACAGTAAATTAAAAAAAAAAGAAAAGGTATGATTACTGACCAAGTAATAAAATTCTTATTCCGTTTTTACATTATTTTGTGCAGCACGGATCGATGAATTAGACTGCGGAAGGGTTGGACACACCTGATTTAGGGCACACGGTAATTCAACGATCGACGAGCGCCCTAAGGAAAGCGGAAGAGAAGCAAGGGAGGTACAATCGGACGATTTCTCCGATGATTTCGGTGTATCGCTCCGAGAACGAGCGAGGCGTTCGGAAAGGCGGTCGATACCTGACAAAACAGCCGTTACAAATAACGCGTCCTTATTTACTCGGGCGGTTTGACCAGCGGGAGAATGTCTCACCTGCCATTTTCGTCAACCGATCGGACGGCCTGGCCGAGCTCGCGAACCTGCATCTGATCCTGACATAAGCCGCGCAAGCAGGTCGGCGAAACAGACACCAGCGGCGAGGCAACGTTACTTCACCCGATCGGATCGCTTCGTAAAAGGCGCGAGATATGAGGAACTCGCTCTACCCGGTATCCGTAGAAACTTTGCCGTCCGCCGATCTTCCCTACCCCCTTTACCAGTTCTTCCTTTTTCTCATTTTTCTCCGTCTTTTTTCTGCTCGTAGCACGTCACGGCAAAGCACATGTACCTCAAACGGGAAATTTCTTTCTTTGCACGTGCAAGAGAGGGGGGGGGGGGGGGGGAGCAAGTAGAACGAATCTTGGAACGAGCGAAACTTTGAACGATTTGCTTGCTGCCGTTAGCTGTCGTTATCGAAATCGAGATTTCACGGCGACGGAGGGAAAATCGGGGAGAAAGAGCAGCGCCCGACACCAGAGGATCGACTTGAGAATGATTTCGCGGAGGTTGCGAGCGATTTTGCAAAAGCGCAAAGAGGTCAAAACGTGCGTCGAATGAACGCACCCACAATTGGCCAAGCTCGTTAGCCAGGCATTCGGTTCGGCCTCTCGAAATTTCTTTTACCGGCAATTACCCGGTAGAAGGTGGCATTGCACCTTTCGAAAGTATGCACAATTAAAGGAACCGGCGTGACCAAAGCAAAGAGCCATCGAGATCGCGAGAATTCCCGCCAACTGGGAGGGTGGTTGGGATTAGGGGCCGGGTGGATCTCGTGCGTAGTCACCTCTTCGTGGTGAGACCTGGTAATTGATATTTTTTTATTTTAAACTCTAATGTTTGTGAAACGATATCAAGCTAAGAACTATGCAATCTACAGTTCAGTTTAGATCGTGAAAATTTTTGTTCATTCTTTAGTTCACGATTTAACTGAACTGTAGGTACAATTAGTTGATGAGTAAACTATTGGGCCCTCAGCGGGCCACCGATGGACGACGAGTAATATCGCAGGAATGCGTGCATCTTAGTTTTAAGTTGCGTGCGTTTAGTTTTAGTTAATTATAAGATAATTAATATTTATAAATTCACTGTGAGCGCATTCTGTACAAAGACACGTTTATTTAACTTGAGACAAAATTAGGGACATCTTCTCTCCGCTCTTCTTTCATTCGTTGTTACTATTGTTACTGACATTGCACTAAAGTAGATTTTCCAAATTTCGTTGTCAGAGTGTCAAGTCGGAGAACTGCAGAACTGAAGATCACCTGACTAACATTTCCGTGTCACATTCTACCATGTCGATTTAGGCAAATTTTGGACCGTCACTCTGTGTTAGTACAGTCGCTCGGGCGACCTAAATATGTATTAGTGAAATATCCGTGTGAGTCAGAAATGACTCCGGCACGGGACTACGAGCTTCGAGCTTCCGAGGGTTAAAAACAATCGAGGCTCGAGATAATGAAAACATTTTCAGTGAAAGCGAGTCTCGACGCAGAGACTACGATTCCTACGACAATAAATATCCTCGAGAAAGGCTCGTTATTAGAGAATTCTTCTTGCTGACCACCGTTCGTTCTCCTTTTACGATCGGTGCGTATCTCTGCAGGGAAACCGGAAAAGCGAAAGGAACCGCGTTGCAACGTACCTCTGTTGAAAGTGTTTCTGGCATTTAATTAAGACCTATTTTGCAAATACGCGGGTCTTATTTTGTTAAGGAATGTATTGCTAGAAAAACGGCTGGATCTGAATGTTCAGTAATGTATTTATAATGTCAATACAGGACACGTGTCTTGTCCAACCGAACGTGAAATTAATTAGGTACAAGACTAACATTGCGAAATATGAAGATTCACATTAATTGAAATTAGACCGTTTCCAACGTGTACAGATTTAGACTCTTTCTTCTTGAGAATTAAATCATTCGTAACGCGTGGCCGCCCGCGAGCCTATTTCCCTTCGATCTAGCCAATCAGATTCAAAAGACGAGCCTTGGAGTTAATCGCTCTACCGTAGGTGAAATTAAATCATCGACGAAACATAACAGGCTTCTGAACTCTGATTTCGTTAAAATTAAAATAAATAAATGCCCAAGGGAAATATAAACGAGCTCAAGATTCAGAGCGCAAGAAAGATATTTGATATTCTTGCGCTAACAACGATAACATAATATAAGATCACGAATGAGTTTGACGATCGCTGAGAAGAAGAACGTGAGAAAACCCAGTTACGGATAATATACGGCAAACTTGTATAATATCGCCGTACATGTAGAGAGGGATAAAAAAAAGCTATCAGGGCAACATGCGCCCTGTATCGCTAGTATCGACTATTGATTTCTTCGATAGCCACGAACCGATGGTTATTCGTGTTCCCCTGTTCAACACTTGGAAACTGCCCTCTCGTTTCACCTACGATCTCGTTTCCGAACGATTCGCGTGCACGACGGGTATTATTCCACAGCAGTTTCGTTACGTTGCACGTGAAATTTCAATTGAACAGCGTTATTTATTGCATACCGATGATTAATATCCACGTACGAATCGAGGTAAGGATTGCAAGACAGAGAGAGCTAGATGGCCGGTTACGGAGCGAGCCAAACGATTTGATCGCCTCCATTACCGTACGCACTTGTTACGCATAATTACACTAAATTGCTAGATTGTAGTGTGTGCTGGATCATAAAAAAGAAAAAAAAAAAAAAGAAAACTCGATGAACGTAAGTATACCGTGTGTCCTCCGAAGCCTGGTATTACAGAACAGAATGTGATCCTTTGTGCAAGAAAAAAGAAAGAAAAAAAAAAAAAGAAGAATGAGACTGTGCTCTTAAGATAGTCGATCTTGAAAATTTATCAACCGCTTCAGCTTGTACTTGTAAACGTAATTCGCTATCGATCATTTCGCTAGATTTATAACGTTGCTCATAATGACACGATTGTGCGTTACCGGTTGACACTGGTAAACCGGAAATTTCATCGATTTTTATTTAGAGTTGCTCCGCAAGGTTATAGAAGGTTCGTTGCGTACGATAATCAAGTCGAATTACACCTTTGTTCAAAAGTACAAAGTCATTATGCAAATTCGATCAACACGTAGTTGAACTATTTTCGTCATCAAACGCTCGTTACGTGAAAGTTACTCCCACGCGAGTTGAACAATTATCGGTGTCGCAATATTTTCGAATATACAACGAGGACGTCGGAAGAAGAAACATTTTCATAGAACAAGTTACGTTTGTCTAGAAAGGACGTAATTTCACCTGATTTCACCCGATACTTCTATCGGTTCTTGCTTATTCACGTATCACCTGGCTCGGGATTGTCAATTATCCACGCAATTGTAAACATCATCGATTAGTTACGGAACATGAACTAGATTCCATCGTAGTGGCCTTGCTCCACATGTCCTCTCGATTGCTCTCCGTCCTTCCTATTTTACATGTTCACACGTCCACCGAGCAACGTCTAATTACACGTAATTCACCTTCCGTTTAACTCGCTCGCTGGAAAAATCTAAATTACTCGATCGTGTAACGATTGCATCAATTCCTTTTACTACGGAACATGCGCGACGCGTAGAAGAAACGCGGACTACTTCCTTCGCCGATTTCTCGGTCGATATTGCGGAAGACACGACAGAAACAAATGTAAATATCGCCGAAGGAGAAACTTTTCGAAAAGGTTTTTCAAAAATACCACGCATATTTTAACACGTTAAACGCCGTGCGTACTTTATCTTTCTGTTTGCAGTCCTGCGACAAGCAAAACGCAAGACCACATCCAGCATCCCAAGTCGGGGAATTTTGTAAAAATTGCTACGAAGAAAATACAACACCGCTGGGAAGAAATATTAGTAGAAACGTAACTAAGAAAGTTACAACATTCTCCGATAGGTGCAAACCACATCTTTGCCTAAACTGTTTTTTAACTTCTTGCGCCGGAATGACGTGCCACGGACATCGGGAATTTTTTGTTCCGAAGTTGCAAAATTTTCTCAGTTTCTCAGTATATTTAAGTATAACACAGCTAAAACGAATAATAAATTTATTATCTCTCGATAATCATCCAGTGAGTTCAAAAAGATAGCGACGAATTATTGTATACGATTTGGTCACTCGTTATGGTCCGCAATCAATTGCCAGCGCAAGTAGTTAAAAGTTGCATTACTGTACTGTTGTATACTGTTTATGTTATAAACAAATATCAATGAAAGCTATATTAATCTTAAAGTTTTTCAAATTTTAATATACGTATACTAAATTTGTTTCGTCGGTCGCCATTGACCGACGCGGCACTTGACGCGTTAAACAAAAGAAAATTAGACAAAATACGCCGAGGAAAATATGTACCTACGCGTCGAACGAGTGCGAGTTTTTACGGAAGACGGGCCGATAGTTTCGCACGAGCGTCATACTCTGATTAGCTCGACTTCTCTCTCTCTCTCTCTTTCTCTCTTTACGCTGTCCAACGAACCGAGCTCGCGAGGCACAAATCCACGAGTAACAGCGGTTGCATGTTTATTATCCGGCAGCGGACCGACCCACCAATAAACAGCCACCAGTTGCTCGAATCCCGAGCAATATTAGTAGGTATAAGACGGACGTGTAACACACACGGCGTGGAGAGAGCGCGATGAGCGTGTACGCGCGCGCTTAATTGCGTTAAAACGGATTGAAATGGAATTGCCGAGCGGATAGTCGCGTGTAACGCGCTTCGTTGCTGTCAGTAATCGGTCAGAAATTGCGTAAACATTTTTCAAACGATTCAGTCGACCGGGATCACATCAGTCTATATTACGCGTTCACCGAGTTTCCAATCATTCGCTTCAACTTTCATGTGAAATCTACACTCTGGAACGAAGAGACAGCACGTTCGACAAATTATTAAATTTCTTTCTATCAAACGAATGGTGTAAAATCTTTCTTCCGTAGTGCCTTTATCGACATGCACAAAAATTAAACTTTTTCTTATACATCTTGTGTTGTTAAAAAAAAGAAAAAAAAAAATAGAGAAATATTCAGCAGGTCAAAATGATGGCACATTTGATGAGAAACAATGGATACTTTTTCTACGACACAATTGCGTCAAAGTTGCATCTTTATATAGCGAGTAGCTACGGTCTTTTAGACGTACGAGTACGTCTCGTTATTCTCGTTTCTGCACGCCTGTCCGCGGCATTCGGGAACACGAGCGCGACAGCTACGAAACAGCCATGTAATTCATAATCCGCGTATGTAATTCACAAGACGCAGCGATAAGGTCGCGAAAGTCTTTACAGTAGCCATTTAGAAATGGTAACCATCGCTCGTTTGTCACATCGCGATTCTTTTCCCCGCTGACGTCGTGTGCATTAGGCGCGCGTTAAATACTTACCGACGGTTTCTAATTCAGTTAGAAAATTGCACGATATGTTTCTCAGACGGGAAGGAAAATTGCACACTAATCTCTTGACTGTCCTTTTTTTAGACAGTCGTTGTAATTGTTGACAAAAATCTGCAGTAACTATTTCTCCAGGTTTCAATAACTCGAAGTGAACCATATCACTACGATTCCACCAAATAAACGATAAAATTTTTCTCAGGGAAAAAGTACGAGTATGACTCTCAGTCAGTCGTTTTACTGCAATAAGAAAATTTTAAATTCTTCGCGATAATTAGCCAGCAGGATGCTTTTATTGAAAGTATAAAGAATAACAAAACTATGAATGACAAGTGAACTCTGTAACAAAAGTTGACTACTTATGGGTACCACGTACCAATACTTGGGGAATGAAATTTGAAGATGTCGAAGGAAACAACAATTGTCCGGAAAGCGACGCATCTTTTTTTCTCTCTCGGTGCAACAGGACTCGACATTTGAACCAGAAATAAATTTAGGATGGTAGCGTTCGCCGTTCAGCTAAAGGTTACGTGTTAGGAAACAATGAGGCACTTACCGGTTTGCGAAACGCTTCTGTAACCAACAACGGCCGCGAGGAGGTTTATTTAGTTGCTAAACAATTATTTAGAATAACGGGGCCACCCGCGAGTTCAACTCAGCATGCATCCTATGCAACGTTAATGCAATAATCGTGTAGAGAACCTAGTTACGAGCGCATCGAAGAGCAGTGATCATCCGTCCGCTTCTAACGATCCGAATAAATCTAACAAGTTCGTTAATTGCATCACCGTGTTTACGCTCCGCGATTAAATTTAAATCCCTCTCTCAACAGCGATAACTCTCGAGAGAAAACTGCCATTTCGATGTTTCACGGTGTAGAAGAATTTTTCTATTAACCCGAACTTTATTTGTGCGGTAATTATAGTTTGTCGGAGGAACAAACAATACTCTAGAATACTTTGCGTTTAGAAGTTTTAGAAGTTTTCCAATTTTCTAACAATTAAATCTAGTATCTATGTAATAATAAAACTGCGAGTATTCATATGATAGTTACTTACAAAAGGAAACGAAAATCTCTATCTCGCAACAACAAAGGACACGAGTATCAAAATTCTTAATCTTGCAGCTATCTTGCAGAAATCTTTACTTTCCGATTGCTGTTGGTTTTAATTAAGAAAATTCACTATTTTAGAATAAAATTGTCTTTCACAGCCGATTGCAAATATCCGAGGGTAAATCCAAAATTACGCTCGTACAAATCTTTACGATTATACGTGAAACTGTAATCGATTGAGAATAAAGCCAGCCAGAGTAGACCAAGCTGTAAAGAAGAACCGCTCTCGTCGTTCTCCTCTTTTGCCTCGTTCGAGCGTTCGAGAGGTTCTAGCTCGTGTCTCGACCGCTCAGTAGATGGATATCGCAAAAGTTGATTCAACGGAAATAAAACATGTCGTCGCGTGCATCTTTATAATTACGAAACACCGTAATGCATGGCGCGCATACACACGACCTTCGTACGTACAAACAGCTATCGACGATAGCGGGGGACTTTATCTTCGCTCACTGCACCGTCGCGTATTGCCTGTGCGCCAGGTCACGGTTGCCACTTGCACACAATAATAAATTCCATTTGCGTTCAACCATGCCTCGTTGTTCGGCAAATAGACATCGCTAGGCTTGCTCGTTACGCGATGAGAACTGAATCGTTATTAGTAGAAAGCTACAGTTGGAAGAGAACCGGATTCTCCGACGATTCGATCGCGGAAACGCTGTCCCAAGACGCACCCCCTTCTCCATTTTTCTCTTTTCTCCTCTTCTCAAATATAACTGCCACGCTAATTGAAACCCCACTGTTGGAGTCACGAATGGTGTTTGCCGATAATTTCCTTTCAATTTTATTTTACAGCGTAAAATAAAATGCCTTACGTTGAATTCTACGTTGCAGCACGCCAGAAAAGTGAAAATGACTCGCAACTCTTTATCGAGAATGGCGCAACGTATCGTAAATTTGTCTCGAGTTTATTTCATCCTCTCCCCCTACGTGTTAGTTTCGTAAAATCGAAACGCGCACGGTACGTGTAGCACGGTTACGTGCTACACGTAATCTCCGGTTGGATGTTCCGCCGGTTTCTCTCGCGGTAATCGAGCTGCTTATCGCGCGGAAAACTAGTTCTCAGCGGGCACGGGACGACGCGAGCGTCTTGTCTTTCGTAATTTATTGATCATCGGTGCACGGACAGTGATTCCAGCACGGTACGTTGCCAATAGGCGATAGAGAGACTCGTTTCAGACAGATGCGGCTTAATTACAACGTTGGATTTCGATAAGTGAGGCTCGCGTACGAGATTGATATTAATTAGACGCGCGAGCGCGTCCATCTCCGATGCTCGAAGCGTCGTACATACGTACATAATTGTGACATCGATGTTTCAACGAAAGGAGTTTCATTAAACGTGACGTAATCTTATCGTGGAAAATAATATTAGTCTCGCGATAGTTAAAAACGGACGCGCATAATTGACGTTTGCATAATTTCACGATTTGTCTTTGGAGAGCAAGCGTTCGGAGAAACGCGTCACATGTGCACGTCAATTAACGCTATCGACGAATTCGGTGGCTGACGAAACACAAGACATTAGTTAAATGGAATTAATCGCGGTTACACGCTCGTTACGCGAGATAAAATAAATCTCTCCGTGTCTTGGTTGATCGTTCGCTATGCTCTGGAAAAGATCGATCGTCGTTCATCCGTGAGACGTAAAAAAAAAAGAACTCCTTCCGTTTCCTAAAACAACCGCTTTCCAATGATGAAATCGTGCAGTTTTCACGTGTAGAAGTCTCTTTAATACTTGCTTCGTATCGCTGTTCGACAGAAATTTTGTAAGAGAAGCGCCCGAAAACTTTTTCAACGAATCAACATGTCTACGCGTGAAGAACACAACTGTCACAATACCTAAATTTTTACTGTAAACGATTTTTTTATTGTTTTGTTATTTTCATCTGCAATAAAGTAGTCAAAGAATAAATATTGCAAGTGTATTTTGCACAGTTAATAGTAATAAAACCAATTCTTTTAAGCCGCGAACGTTTTCTTGTTTTGTCTGCAACGAAAAAAGATTGTTACAGTTTTGCGGTAATGTGTTACAGTAATGTTTATGTGGAGTTTGTAGTTTTAACAGTAAACGCAATTTAAAACGCTGTCTTTGGAAAAAAAAATAAGATAAAGATCATAAATGGATTGTCAACACGACAAATTGCAAAGAAACGTGCTGTGTCGGCCATGACTGTGCGAGAAATAAAAAAGAAATGTTGTCATAAGATAATACCTTCAGCAGGAGGGAGACCAAAGAAATTGACAGTAACTGGAGAACGGAAAATTGTACGTTATATGATTACAACGTAGCGAAGCAAAATCGGCAACGAAATTCTATATTGCACCCGTGCATAAATAACTACGTAAAACTAATAGACGTCCTGCAGTTTATAAAAACGTAAATGAAAACGTACTTTCGCAAAAAAAAGGAAAGAAAAACCAATTGGCCAGTGACAAAAGATAGAATGCGCAATAAAATGTGGTTTTCGTAATGGAATAATTTCGAGGTAACCTCCGGTTCATTTCGCAATCGTCGCGAATTGCAAAGCTCCGCGCAGAATCGCGCAGACGATTAAACACTGAGATTCCCCGATTGCTTCCTCACATGACGACACTCATCCGTCCGCAGAGCATGCCACACGTTCCACGATGCTTCTACTGGGCAGATTTCGACAGAGCAGATCAGAGAGGGAAGATTGCAATAACGCCGATAATTTTCACAAGAGACCGGAACACGTTGCTCCGCGATCTTATTTGTAACATTTGCCCCGTTGCTCATTAACTCTCAAGTTAACTGAAACAGAGACTTCAAACAGAGAAAATTGAATCGATCGCGCGTAATAAGCTTGAAAATAACTGATCAGTCACCGAGTTTCCAAGCATTTATGTTAGTTATGCCGCGGAGAAAGTAACAAACTTGGGGACAGCAGAACAAACATTTCTCTTTTTCTACGTTCGAAAAAGTCAGTTTAAAATATATTACGCCAAGCTTCCCCACACATCTATGAATTTCCAGCACGTATACCAATTCCAGCAGGTATACACTTTTATTAGATAACCTATCGGTTATTTTATAAATTGCGTATTATTTTTCACAAGAAAATCCATCGAATATTTCATCAAACAAGTTATTAAATAACGCTTACAGAAGCTTAATGATTCGGCGCAAGCCGTATAATTATAGCTACTAGTTGGATATTTATACCAGGTAATCTAGGATGAAATGTTTCATAAAATTCACAACATAATTTCCTATTAGCTTATCTAGATTGTTACGTGCTGTAAGCTTGTGAATGATTTACTTTTCAAGATAAGATCCTAAACCCAGTACGTTCTTACACCGAATTCTCATCTCTTAAAAATGCATCTCCTCTTTCATTCCTTTCGTAATTCTGCTTTCTGCAGGTATTTTTCTTTCGTTCCTTTCGTAATTCTGCTTTCTGCCGCGTCGCTCGTCACTCGCAACGAGATAAATAAATAATTTTCCTACGTGGGAAAAGTACAGAAAGTAAAAAAAGAAATGTAGAAAGTTCGAGTTATGATTCATTGGCTGTTCGAGCTTGCTACTTCCAGTTCAGAGGCTGGATAATTGCGATAACAACCGAGTAATTTCGACGCGGCGAACGGTGCATTAATTGCACACGCGGTAAACTTATATCGCTAGAGAATTATTGCCCCCCCGTTGGTGAGAAAATAATACTTTTCGTCGGAGGGATTCTGACGTTCATGAGCGTGACAAGTCGTAAGTTTTGCGGGTGAAACGTGACTTTGGAGCACGGTCAGATCGTTAAATCGGCGAAGATGGACGAGCGCGGGTTCGTTACACGTCCGCGCGCAGCAGACGAGCGTAACGTACAACGCGAGAGCTTCCAAGTCGGTAATTATGCAGTTGTCAGTCAGTCAATCGGTGAGAAAATGCGATTACGATTGAGAGATCAATGCGACGTGCAGAGATCTTCTTCGACGTTCACGTCGTTAACTCGCGCCGCGAGATCGCCGCGAAAACCAATTATTACTTTCTACAATCCCGTTTCTAGTAGCGCGTCCAATGATATACTTCACACGTTTATGAGAACGTTATGTATGAAAATTTGAACGTAACGGCTTGGAGCAGTTTCATCGATATAATGGATATAAACCGACAAAGTTGTTACTGACGATCCAATTGAAAATTATTTCGAGCACAAGGTCTTGCTCGTTCCTTAAAATTGAACATTCTAGCCGCGCTGTAACCGTTTATTCGAAAAATCAGCTTTCACTCAGGGATCACGATCGAGCTACACAGTGTCTCAAATCAGTCACAGCGAGTGGCCGATCAATAAGAGACGCTACGATAGATTTTAGAAGCAAAAATAAAATTGAAATTCCAAACACCCGAAAGCATAAATTAAACGAATATTTTTCCTTCCATTGCTGAATTTAATCACACCGGTGTTGAGTGTTGTTCTCTCTTTCTTTTTGTTATTTTATCGAATCTACGCGTGACTTGCTACTAACTCAAATCACGATAGTAGAAATACGCGTTGAAAGAAATTTTTACGCCACCGAACGATATACACGAGATCCGGCGTTAGTTACTTACAAGAAACGCCCAAGGCACTGTTTGAATGTCATCGATCTAATAACTGTACTAGCTACGTTCCAGCTGTATACGGCCATCGACTACGTGAAAATTAAATTTCAATTGACTTTATGGAACAACAATTTCGACGTGTAATTGCGATAATATCAAAGCGATATCAAACTGCGGCGTTTTTTTTTTATCTACGCTGACACTTTTCGTCTACACGTTTCTAGTTTCTTTAGTAGTAAAGAAAAAAAAATTGACATTGGAAATTAAATTTTTGATTAAGAATAAAATTAAAATGTAGCACGCGAAGCGTTCGACGATTGATCAGCACTTTACAACCACAAACACTCTGCGTTTACGCTCTGTGGACCGTGTCGATAATCCGGTTAAAGCCACAAATTTTTTCGATTATCTCTCGGTTACGATTACATTTTTCTCGCAACGGACCACTTTGTATTCAATGAATATTCCCGTCAGACCGCCCGGCCGTTGATTAACATTCTGATCGTAAATAGTAACATTCTGTTCACCAGCTGTACCAGTGTTCACTTCTAATTGCGCCAAGCATTGTTGGCTATCGATAATAATTTTGTGCCAGCCTGGCAGGGATGTTGCAATAACGCTGACATTACGGAAGGGTTACAGGTACCCAAAGCCTGTATGTTATTAAACGCCGATGTTATTTAGCGAAGCGCGATGTAATCGTGCCGGCTTATAATTGGATCGAAGAAACAATTCACGTCTAATTGTCCTTTGCAATTTGAAACTTTTCCACCAATTAGCCCGACTCGAACGACAGTCTTGCACGAAACGAATAAATTAAATTGCTCTCGTCAGATTTTTATATATTTTTCACTTTCGTCGAACTAACCGACGATCGATCTGGTCGATCGTTAATTGCATTTCGTCGATTTGGCGAATTGTTTTTTGTGCCGCGCTCTTGGTAAATTTCACTTTCAGCAGATATCGTTGGTACGACGCGAATAATCGCGTTCAATCGCGAAAGTGAAAAACAGAATCGCTTTAGAAAGGGAGAATTATCGAGTAAGAACGAATTGAATAGGCAAGAATGGCATTATCTCGTATATGTGCGTTCGTTCGTTCGTTGCAAAACTAGGAAGAGCGCGGGCTGTACATTTGAGAGCAAGCAATTAAGCAAGCGCGCGAATAATAGCGCGGAAATGGGTCGAATTTGTTTAATCAAGCGTACGAAATCAAAGTGAAACTCCTCGGCTCTCCCCGGTTCTTCTCCATCACCTGGCGGATAATTGACGCAATTATCTTACGAGTCATTGGCACATACTCGTTCTGCCATCTGAGAAACTTCTTTTCTTCTCGTCTGCCTGTAGGAAACGCGAACGCGCGTCCTCGAGTGCACTCGCTCGTCTGCACAGGACGTTGTCTTTCGTATTCTAGTAATTGTTCACGCGTGATACATCCACCTGAAGGAGATCCTGTGCAATCGAGGATGCGTTCAGTGGTTCTCCTCTCGAGACTCTCGACAAATCCTGTTCGTCTCTTCCGAATATTTCCCGAGTTAACAACTGTACAACGCAGTTATACCAAATGTATAACGCAGTTGTCGCAACAAAAATTGACAGCCGTTCGAAAAGCGAAAAGGAAACATATCGCGTTTAGAGTGACAACCTACAACCTTGAACAAGTATGAAAAAAATTGACTGTCACTGTAACCTCTCTGCGCCTTATTAACAATGAGAACCGTTCGTTCGTCGCAGAGACGATATGAAATGGAAAGTGCGGACTGGATATATTGCCCAACTCCAACTCCGCTTTAGAATGGCAAATATTTCGAAAATTGTTGCGTCGATCGTTCGAATCTACGAATTTCAATCGTTCAATTTCAATTTCGTCGAAGAAACATATCGTACGTGCCCGAGATCTTTCACGCTTACTTCCAACCAATCCAACAGAACGTGTACATTCCGCTTTCTTCGATAATCGATTCTAGTCTGGTAGTTCGGTGATCACGTACGACATATTGTTATTAGTCTGAGTTTTTACGTAAAATCTCGCGGTTGATAGAAAAACAAATTGTTCAAACGATCGTGTAAACACGTGGTTGAATGAAAATTTACGTGGCTCGAATAAAATGCGTTTTCTCCGTGGACTGCGGCAACGTAACACACGTTCGCTCCGTTATGCGAGGCATTCGCGAGGAATGTGTGGTAATGCACGGGCATGACGGGGTATTGTGAGAACGATCTATCTGTTGGCACAAGAACTGCATTATACACGCGGGGCGAATTGCACGCACCGATTTCGACTGGCTCGCTAGAAGAAAAATCCTCCCGTTGCGCGCACGCGCGCGTTGCACAACAAAAGTTGTGCGGATTCAAAACGCATGCAGATACATGTACACCGCCGATTACGCCTGCGTCTGCAAGAGTCGTCAGTGTTCAATGTCGCGGAAAATCTGAAATTTGACCGGAAAAATATTTTACCTCTATCACATGCCTATCGTTTAAATTTAAAGAAAAGCGATATTTTATCAATCGATTGGTAGAAAAGGTCAAATACAACCTACCTTTCGCGAAAGAATTCGCGAAGAGGGAATTTTACAAGAGAATTTTAATTTACGTTCCGAGAAACGAGAACTGGGCAACGAGAGTTTACGTGCGGACGCGTTTCATCGTGATGAGTTTTTGATTAAACGAGAATTACTACGTAGCCGGAAGTCAGCCGTAAATCTCGACGTATTTTTCTCAAACTGATTTCCACGGGTGATTCGAGCGGAGGAATGCAAATCTGGCCGAATCGGTGACCGGTTGGCAACTGGCCAGAGAAAATGATCGGTGATCCAGATTCGAGCTGGTGGACTCGAATTCGTATCGGTCGTCGAACGATAAAATATTGCCGCGGACAAAGTCACAATCGAATTAAACGTGGCCCGAGGAGCGATCGCGTGAGGCGATCGCGCATAGCGAAAAACTCTGTACACGCGAGACAAATCCGCCATTTTACTTTATTGAGACGGGGCCGTTTAGTTTCTCTTCCAGTTTCGTAAGACGTCGCACAATTGCGGAAGAAAAAATAAGATTAAAAGCAGGCATACACACTGTAGAATCAGTGGGTATTATTAAAATTTTGTCGAGCAATTCCTAATTCTTCAAACGCGATATCGATCGCCACGGAGTAAAATACTCTCGTTCGAGTAATTATTTGACACGGTGAAATAATCAACTGCAGCGGTGAGTGGCGATTTTTCAGCAACGGAAAAACACGTTGTGGTTGTTTCGCGCGTTTATGCGGTAGGAAGTGCTACGACTCGATAAATCGGAGGGAATCGATAAGTTGAACGGAAGACGTAAGTTGTCGTGAGCGGTGGTTTTATCGCGTGTTCGATCGCCGATCGTACCGGTGCAGCCTTCTTAAAATTAAACGGCGTTAAACGGCGATCGTGTCACGTTAGTCGCCAACAGCCAGCAAAGTGATACGAAATGCGCGGCTGTTTATGTAAATAGACCGGCCGATACGATCGTCTTAAAATCGGCCGCGTGCTCGCTCAGTTTTCGTCTGTGTAATTATTTCGATGCCGTGCGTCACAGCTACCTGCCTAATTACACGGACCGCGTTATTGCCAACACGCTGACCGCCGTGCACCGTTTCGCCTAATCGTTGTACCTGACGGCGAAACCTGCATCAGGCAGCGCGGCGTGGCGCGTGATTATATTTGCGGCGCGAGGGTATATATGTCGTGGTTCTCCCGTCGCTCGAACCCTTCACTGAAGCTGGAGAACAACACCAGGCTGCACGTGCCGGCGAGCCACGTGTCCATCTACTCGCCCGTGTCGGAAATTTATCTGTTTCACTCGGCCAGTTAATAGATCAAGCCGAGTTGAAAAATTTAAAATCTATCGACAATCGGTACAATCGTTAGTGGAGTTCTCGTGTCAAAATATTTGATAATTGAATCTGATTATTCAACTTTGCTTCGTATCGTGTACCGCGGCTTATCTCCCGCGATACGTTAGTTTGCGCCCCAATGTGTTTGCATTTATTCAATGAACTTGATTCGATACTACGGACGGCGACTCTCGGAAATGCTGGCAGAAAGAAAAAGTTGAGCCGCTCTCGCACAGGCGCAGAAATTCTGTCCGATTTCGCAACAGCGGACACGCGTTTCAGGAATAAAAAGCAGCAGGCCTGACCGTTGCTAAATCAAAAAAAA